>NC_134484.1:302710494-302806486 GCF_040206685.1 Ascaphus truei | reverse complement strand
CATTTTGTTTCTGCATTCTCATTTACGGTTTGCATATTGCATTGCACTTTCCCATTTTCAGTTTCTAGTATTAGTGGAGGGTTTGTTTGTCCTTATTTGGGGCTTTATACTATCTGTGTGGGTTGTGGGGCCAGGGAAGTACCATTCTGTCCCTCAGGGGCTAAGGTGAACGGGCCTGACGAAGGGGTGTTCCCCGAAACGTTGCCGCCTTGTACTCCTCCTTATACCCACTCTTTTGTTATTTGCCCTTTCCTATTGTCTGTTTCCGCCCCCCCCACCCCCCGTATTTGGTTCTACCTATATGTTTTTAGAGGTTTTTTTCAATATTATACTTTTGGTGTTGAGTGTTGTTTGATTCACTTGTGCATATATTACATTATCATTCCCCTTTTTTTTGGTTTATACCAATGATTTGATCTCTTTAAGTTAAAGGATATTGCTTACTCCAGCAAGGTTCAAGTTGCTTTTTTAAAAACTGGTTCCAAACACAGATTAAGAGAAATCTCTTGACATTAGCATTGTTACTAAACAATCACCAATCTGCTACATACTTACCTTAAGGAGTTGTTGTTTAGCAATTATAGCACTATGTTACTAATCATGTGTCTGTATGTATATAGACAGAATAACTATTTATAGTACTCTACTTGAAAAGATCACTATATGTAAATATTATAGGTGGCATTTATTTTAAAAAAAATCATCTATTCAGGTATCTGTCAAGGAACCACAGAGGTTAAGGAACTATAAATCAACTATCTGTTCATTTGCTGTTAATACACTGCTCCATCAATAACACATTGCCTCAGTGCAAAATGTGTTTCCCCCTGGTTACATGTATTTCTCCCCTTACAGTGTGTGCACCCAACACATCCGGTCGGTAGGGAAATGGTGAATTGTATTAACATGTTTATGGCCCTTTGTTCCCATTCCCGCCTTTTCAATAGCCATTTGCAGCCCGTCCCATAGGAGCTCCATGTAAGTCTATGGAGATTCCCATGGTTTTGGCCTGATATCAGAAAAGACCAGCAGGTGGCGCCCGAGAGGACGAGCGGAACTCCTCCATTGAAATTAATGGAGTAATGTCTTTCAATGGGGATTCCTCGAGTCCGATCTCCAAGAACGAGTTGGCTGCCGGCCAAACCGCAATCCCCAAAAGCGGATACAATTTCAATAAAGAGCTTTTGATCGCTAAATTGGCGTGGGAACTTGGTCACGGCCAAGTTCATTCATATTAAAATTGTAACTCCGGTCCTAGGGCAGATAGCGGTCTAATTCTTTTTGCCCCTAGCTCAGGGGGACCCCCTTACTCAACCCCAACAGGGTCCGGCGGGCAATGGCCAGGCTGCCACGAGGGTTGCCCCATTGACTGCAATGGCAGAGGAAAGCTGCGTGGCTTTAAAACACTAAGTCCAAAAGTGCGAAAACGTAAAACCCATATCTCCGGTTCCGTAAGGACCGGAGGGCTGGGATTTGGCCACCGTGCAGTCACTGCTCCAGCATGATTGCATGGCAATTTACAGCCCTCTCCGATCAACCGAATGGAGTATGGGCAACTGTTTAAAGTAGGCCTGCACAACATACGGCCGGTGAAAAACGGGCTGGTGGGGGTGAAAAACGGGCTGGTGTGTGAAAAACGGGCTGGGGAGTGGGTGTGAAAAACGGGCTGGTGCAGGGGTGGGGGGTTGGGTGTGAAAAACGGGCTGGTGCAGGGGTGGGGGGTTGGGTGTGAAAAACGGGCTGGTGCGTTTTGTGAAAAACGGGCTGGTGCAGGTGTGGGGGTGGGTGGGTGTGAAAAACGGGCTGGTGAGGGGGGGGTGGGTGTGAAAAACGGGCTGGTGCAGGGGTGGGTGTGAAAAATGGGCTGGTGCAGGGGTGGGTGTGAAAAACAGGCTGGTGGGGGGGGTGGGTGTGAAAAACGGGCTGGTGCAGGGGTGGGGGGGGGGGCTGATTGTGAAAAATGGGCTGCTGCAGGGGTGTGGGTATAAAAAATGGGCTGCTACAGGGGTGGGGGTGTAAAACGGGCTGCTGTGGTGTGGGGAGAAGGGGTGGGGGGAGAGGGAGAGGGGGGAGAGAGAGGAGGCAGAAGGGAGAGGTGGCAGAAGGGAGAGGAGGCAGAAGGGGAGAGAGGGGGGGCAGAAGGGAGAGAGGGGGGAGAAGGGAGAGAAAGGGGGAGAGAGAGGAGGCAGAAGGCAGAGAGGAGGCAGAAGGCAGGGAGGAGGCAGAAGGCAGGGAGGAGGCAGAAGGGGGAGAAGGGTGAGAGGGGGTGCAGAAGGGAGAGAGAGGAGGGGAAAAGGAAGAGAGGGAGGGCAGAAGGGAGAGAGGTGGGAGAGAAGGGAGAGATAGGGGGCAGAAAGGAGAGAGAGGGGGCAGAAGGGAGAGAGAGGGGGGCAGAAGGGAGAGAGAGGGGGGAGAAGGGAGAGAGAGGGGGGAGGTATGAGGAGGGGAGGGGTGAGGTATGAGGAGGGGGAGATGTAATGTTTTTTTCTGTATCACAATAAGAAACAGTTAAGTAAAAGTTGCGCACTAAAAGATATTTTTTCGTGGTAGGTGAGCTATCGGTTCGGGGGGAGGGGGGGCCTGCTCCTTTCATTTGTCCCGGGCCCCATGATTTCTGTTGGCGGCCCTGTGGGTGATGTGAGGTGCAGGGGGGGGAGGGTGATGGGGGGTGCAGGGGGGAGAGGGTGATGGGTGATGTGAGGTGCAGGGGGGGAGGGTGATGGGTGGTGCAGGGGGGTGATTGGAGGTGCAGGGGGGGTGATTGGAGGTGCAAAGGGGGTGATTAGAGGTGCAAGGGGGGTGATCTGAGGTGCAAGGGGGGTGATCTGAGGTACAAGGGGGGTGATGTGAGGTGCAAGGAGGGTGATTTGAGGTGCATGGGGGGTGATTTGAGGTCCATGGGGGATGATTTGAGATACAAGGGGGGTTGATTTGAGGTGCAGGGGGGTTATTTGAGGTGCAAGGGGTATGATTTGAGGTGCAGGGGGGTCATTGGAGGTGCAAGGTGGGTGATTTGAGTTGCATGGGCGGTGATTTGAGGTGTATGGGGGGTGATTTGAGGTGCATGGGGGTGATTTGAGGTACAAGGGTGGGTGATTTGAGGTGCAAGGGGGGTGATTTGAGGTGCAAGGGGGGGAGTGATGTGAGGTGCAAAGGGGGAGAGTGATGTGAGGTGCAAAGGGGGAGAGTGATGTGAGGTGCAAAGGGGAGAGTGATGTGAGGTGCAAGGGGGGAGAGTGATGTGAGGTGCAAGGGGGGAGAGTGAGGTGCAAGGGGGGAGAGACATGTGAGGTGCAAGGGGGGAGAGTGATGTGAGGTGCAGGGGGGAGAGTGGTGAGGTGCAAGGGGGGAGAGCGATGTGAGGTGCAAGGGGGGATAGGGATGTGAGGTGCAGGGGGTGTGATGTGTGTGCTGTGCAGGGGGTATTGTGTGTTATTATGTGGAGGGGGAGTATTATGTGTGTGGGTGAGTGGGAGAGATCGGGGTATGAGATATAGATGGGGAGTATCGCAAAGGTTGATAGTCAGGGGTTCTGGGGGAGATATGAGGATGATGATGAAGGGTGCTGGGGGAGATATGAGGATGATGATGATGATGAGGTGCTGGAGGAGATGATGATGATAATGATGATGATGATTTTACCCGTGCGGCCCAATTTTTTTTTCCTTGGAGCAGTTCAGCCCTTCTCACTTTACGAGTTGTGCAGGCCTGGTTTAAAGTATGGTTCTGCCATTGACTTCAATGGCGGAGAAATGCAATTTCTAAAACATGTCGTTTTAAAATGTAATTCTGTATATCTGGTTAGGCGGGTCGCAGCAAGCTAAACTTGGCCACCATGTAGGGTCCCCTCCGGCATGAGGGTCTGGCAAGTTTTAGCCCGCTCGGCCCAACCGAACTGAATATTTTGATTTATATAAAATATTGGAACTGTACTGTATTTTATGCCTGGTAGGAAGCCCGCGAAAATATCTGACCCATACGGTATGTTAATGGTCAGGGGGTGACAGTGTGTCTACACAAAGGCCACTGATCAAAGGCTCATCCCCCTGGTTTGTATATACACAGGGTGGAGAGAACGCACGACATGGCCTTTCATATGAAGTGCCATAATTTACACCTTTAGTCAGGTTTCCCCGGCCCAGATCTCCATCTGACAGACTTAGTGACACCAACTCTTTTGAGTGGGGTTAGGAAAATGGGAGCCTGACTAAGGGATTGTGCGCATGTGCCAGCTACCTGGGGGCAGGTACCAAAGTGCTTCCCACGTTATCTGGCAAAAGGTAATTGGGTACAGATAATTGTGAACCAATATCTGACACCCAATGTTAGGGATAGAGCCCAAATCCTATATAACCAATTGTCAGCTCTATGCCCAGTGTTGTTCGTGATTATACCGGACTGATACCTGATGCCTGATGAATTGCTAATCTGAATCCTGATTACTTCATTGCCCCATTCCCACGTAAGTGTATATATTCTGTGTGTTATTTGTTCGATATTGTGTGTTCACCTTCCCTGAAGGAATAAACTTTCTTTATCATATCACAGTCGCATTCAATTCAACCCAGTTATTTTGGTGTATATTATAACCCTGTAAACTATCGTGACAGGCTTATAATAAACTGGTGGCAGCGGCGGGATTGAATTGAATCTGTGTTACAGTTTACTGCGGGACTCTGTAACACAGCAGGAATTCGGGTAAAGTGCGAGTTCCTAAGGCTAGTGATATTGGACACACTGTTGTACAACACATAACAGGTGATATTGTACCACCTCATTGTTCTAACCTACTCGCAAGAAGTATCTAAGTATGAGCGAAGGTGCCAGTTCATCTACTGTCCGAACCCGGGCACAGCTGAGAGAAAGGTGTACCGAGTATGGGCTGCCCACGGAGGGCAGAGATATGGAACAAATGGAGGAGGTGATCAGAGTGCACGAAACTCGGCTGGCTGAGCCAAGAAACACAGCTTCAGCGGCCGTACATCAACCACCCGGAGAGCAGGGAATGTACCCAGCTCCGGGACGGCAGAGACTTGGGGAGGGAGCGGGAGAAATCCGCGACCACAGGAGTATTGCAGCAGGAGGGGTATTGGCCATTGTGGCGACCAGTCCGTTCACCCCCGAGATGCTGGCACTGATTACTACATTGGGACCCAGGAGGAGCAGATGCAGTTCCTAACTCTGGCGGTAAACCGACCCGCTTACTCCCTCCCTGCACAAGGGGACCGGAATGCTCCCCAGCTGAACCATCACAGCTTCTCCAAGTTTGTGGAGGGTGCCGACCAGATCGACAGCTTCCTCAGGAACTTTGAGATGCAGTGTCAGCGGTACAAGGTACCTCCACAGGACCGGGTCATGCGACTTGACCCCTTGCTGTCCGGTCTGGCCAAACAGACCCTGTTGGCTGTTTCGGATGTGTTCAGCAATAACTATGATCACTTGAAAGAACTGTTGCTAGTCCAATATGCCCTCACCCCAGAAGCTTACCGTGGCAAGTTCGGGATGGAGGAGAAACAACCTCTGGAGTCCTTTGTGATCTTTAATACCCGCATGCATTGCACGGGACCCGGTGGGTGGAAGGATGTGGGGCTAAGACCTACCAGGCCCTGCGGGACCTGGTGTTCCGAGAACAGCTTACGCAACAGTGCCCTCCGGCAGTGCGAGCTTGGGTGTTCGACAAAAAAACCAAGACTCACCAGGAGGCGGCAAGGCTCGCGGACGACTATATCATGAGCCAAGCCCTGATCAACGCCAAGGCAGTGGCCAAAGTGGCGGCGGCCCCCGCCAAGGGAGTCCGCACCACTCTCCAGTGGACTACGAAGCTGCCTGCGGGCAGCAGTCCACCCAAGACAGGAGAGCTCCGTCACGAGCGGTGGTGCTACAACTGTAACCGCACCGGTCACAAAGCCGGATTGCCCGGAGCCTCTGCGTTCCGGCGGACCCCATCAGGGGCAACGCACCCCAGCTGCGAGGCTGGTAGCCCGAGTATGGGTGGTCTCCACCAAGGATCCCAGCTCAGTCATGGAAACAACCCCCAGCAGGACGTCCCATGGAGAGCCTGCCCTGATTTCCTCAGTGCCCACAGCAAGGAGCATCGGACATCCCGGTGAACCAGCGGAGCTGCGGCAGAAGGATGGCCGGAGCAGACACCTCACCACGGTCACAGTCGTTGACCGGCAAGCAGTTGGCTTGCTGGATTCAGGTGCTGCGGTAACCCTGGTACGACCCGATATGGTACGACAAGAGGAATTGCTCCCGAGCCCCGGGATGCAGATCACAGTGGCGGACGGAGAGCCACAATTTTTACAGATTGCCCGAATCTTTTTGGATTGGGGGGAGGGACATGGTGTGCGGGAGGTGTGGGTTTTACCCGGTTTGGATGCGGAGGTGCTCCTCGGCAACAATCTGGGTCCGATGACCTGCACCTACGACCGGGTACCAAGACCCGCTGCTGTTGCGGCAGTCACCCGGAGCCAAGCTGTGGCGATGGCGGCGGCTCCAGCCCCCCTGCAATTGGGATCAACGTTCGCGGAGGTCTCTGAGGAGACCGGGGAGGTAAGCCAGGCTCAGTCGCAGACTCAGACCGACTTACTGTTTCCCCTTACAGTACCCTGTTCCCCCGACATAGACATGACCGGGGGGTGGCCAGAATTAGGGACCCAGTTTAGGGAGGCAGTGAAATTAGACCCCAGCCTTGCCGGCACGAGACTGCGGGCGTCCGAGTCTCAGGCAGGGGAGGGCGTTGATCACTGCCTATGGCACCGGGGACTCCTGTATAGAGATGTGGGATCCCGAGGGTAGAGGAGGAGTTGACCGGTAGGCGACAGCTAGTAGTGCCCCAGGGGTACCGACAGCAACTGTTACAGGTAGCCCACTCTATTCCTTTAGTGGGCCATCAGGGAGTCACTAAGATGAGAGCCCGGCTATTGCAGCGTTACTACTGGCCGGGGGCGTCCCGAGATGTGGGCACTTTTTGCCGCTCCTGTGACGCCTGCCAGCGGGTAGGTAAGGCGGGCGACCGTGTGAAGGCACTCCTGAACCCATTACCGATAATAGGGGAACCCTTCCAGAAGGTAGCCATGGATATTGTAGGGCCCCTTATGATTCCTAGTAGGTCAGGGAAGCGCTACATCCTCACGGTTGTGGATTTTGCTACCCCGGTACCCTGAGGCGGTAGCGCTTGGCACAATTGATGCCAGGACAGTAGCGTCGGCGCTACTGAACATTTTTGCTAGGGTAGGTTTCCCTAGTGAGATCCTAACCGATCAAGGGTCGCAGTTCATGAGTGAACTGTTGCAGTGTCTCTGGGATGCATACGGTGTACAGCACCAGCGCTCTACCCCTTACCATCCCCAGACAAACGGATTATGTGAGAGGTTTAACGGTACCCTGAAGCAAATGCTTCGGACCATTATAGAGGCGGAGGGGAAAGACTGGGAGATTCACCTGAAGCACTTGCTGTTTGCCTACTGAGAGGTACCGCAAGAATCTACAGGCTTTTCTCCCTTCGAGCTGCTATATGGCCGCAGGGTACGGGGACCTCTGGACCAATTCCGGGAGGGATGGGGAAGCTACTGATACTGATGCTTCTGTGATCCAGTATGTAGTAGATCTCCGAGACTGGTTAGAGATGCTCATGGGGGTGGCCCAGGACCATCTCAGGGCCGCTCAGACCAAGCAAAAGCAATGGTATGACCGGAATGCCCGTAGCAGAGAATTCATCCCAGGCCAGCAGGTGCTTGTTCTCAAACCCACTCGGGAGAACAAATTGATGGCTGCCTGGTCGGAACCGTATCCGGTTATCCGAAAGATGAAGGAGTACAACTATGTTGTACAGGTAGAGCCAGATAGAAACAAGACCTACCACATTAACATGTTAAAAGAATACAAAGCTCTGAATATGGGAGCGATGATGGCCATTTGTAGCCCACCGCTGGAAGATCCAGCGAGCAATGCTCGTCTGAGCTCCTAGGGGAGGCTAGGCAGGGAAACACTGTAGAGCAGGGGGAGATAGGTCAGTTAAGTGTGAGGCAGAAGTTAGAGGCCAGGGATATGCTAGAAAAGTATAGGGCTCTCTTCACTGACATGCCAGGGAAAACACACCTCACAGATCACCCAGTGCTCACAGGGGACCTGCGACCTCTGCATAAGCACGCTTACAGAGTGTCAGCAGAGGTCAAGATGAGTATAGAGAGGGAGATAGAGGAGATGCTGACCCTAGGGGTAATTACCCAATCCCAGAGCCCATGGGCTAGTCCGGTAGTCCTAGTTCCTAAGAAGGACAAGACCACACGGTTTTGTGTCGACTGCCGCTTGCTCAACGCTGGGACGGTCTCAGATACCTATCCCATGCCCCGCATGGATGAGTTATTAGATGAACTCGCGGGGGCAAGGTATCTGACCACCATGGATCTGAGCAAGGGGTATTGGCAGATCCCACTGACCCTGGAGGCTAGGGAGAAGTCAGTCTTCATCACTCCGAGTGGCCTCTATGAATTCCTAGTGATGCCATTCGGGATGAAGAATGCTCCGGCTACCTTCCAACGCCTGGTCAACCGGTTACTGGAAGGGATGCAAAGTTATGCAAGGGCTTATCTAGATAACATTGCTGTATTTAGAAATTCCTGGGAATCCCATTTAGGACATGTAGCTGCGGTACTAGACAGGATTAGGGAAGCTGGGCTTACCATAAAACCCACAAAGTGCATGGTAGGGATGGCTGAGGTCCTGTACTTAGGGCACAGGGTGGGTGGAGGGCATCTCAAACTAGAGCCAACCGAAGTAGAGGCTATAGTCCAGTGGGACTGTTCCCAGAACCAAGAAACAGGTTATGGCATTCCTAGGCACTGCAGGGTACTATAGGAAGTTTGTCCCACAGTACTGCGTCGTGGCCAAACCACTGACTGACCTGACCAGAAAGCGACAGTCTGTGCTTATTACCTGGTCTCCTGCCTGTGAAACAGCTCCGCGCTGATTGGATGTTTGCAGCCGACAGTGCTCTGAAAAACAGCTTGGCTGTCGGCTGAAAAATCCAGCGCCTCAGCACGCCTACGGACGCTCGCGTGAGCCCCCTCTCAAGGCATTCTCATTGAGGATGCAAGGGCTCAGCGCGGCCTATCCTTCTATGGACTCGGCCTAAGAGGTAAGACTGAGATTATACAGCCTGCATGCCCGTTTGCGACTGCACGCATAGCTGCCCACACTTCTGCAGCCCCATTGATCTGTGATTATGGCTGCAGGAAATTGGGGAGGTGATCTGAAGGCGTAGCGGTGGCGACATGAAGCTGGTTCGTGGTCATTGGCTGAACCAGCTCACGTTACACTGACGTCACGCGGTAATGCTTGAAAAAACAATTTTTTGTCTCTTCAAATCGCGGTCGCGCCCCTTTGTGTGCGTGCACACGGAGCGACCTCATATGCATTAGTCAATTTGAGGTTGGCGCGCAATCGCAGGCTGCTTAATCTCAGCCTAAAGCAGATTTGGGAACCTGTCTGTGATGCAAATGTGCTCAAAATGTTTGTTATTTAGGGTGATAAAATGTAAAAACTAGGATTGTAATGATTATTTTACAAAAAACACAGGCCTCCCAATAACTCACTCTGTAGGAACAATACAAAGACACTTCAAAGCAACAAAATATATTATTAAATTCACATTTTATTATAATCTAAATAAAGTTGATATTTAAAGGGCAAAGAAAATGACTATACAAAGGATGTGTAGAACATTCATTTTTACACAGTGGATACATTTTTTACAGAAGCAAAAAAGGTATAGAACTTACTAGTAAAAGTAAGGCAGATATAAAGAACATTGCAGAGGATGATAAATACACTGGCATCATTTTATTTAGACATGGCTTTTAGCATTTTGCATGGTTTATGTATTAACACTGTATTATAAAGCAATAAACTTAAAAAGCATGATAACTTGCATTGGCTAAATACATGTGGCAAATTCATACTTTTTAAGAGTGAAAACATCACAGTACTTGTGAAAAATCTAATCCAAAATACAAATGAAGTGCTGTATAATTTTTTTTTGCATTTAAAACTTTATAGGAGTCCAGATATTGTTATGAACTACTGTTAATTTCGTGCAGTATTAAAAATATTTCATATAAAAACAAATCATATGATAATATACTATTAAAAGAATGCATACACTAGAAAAGCGTGTTAAGGTTTACAAAGAATATTTTTCCCAGTTGGTCCACAAAAAGCCCAGTTTAACAAGTGCAACATTCTAATCTGGAAACACAGAGTGGGGCAATACAGTACCTGGTTTCCTTTGTAAAGGAATACTGCTGCATTAGTGTTTAAAAAAATGTTACCACTGTATTAGATAAAAACAATCCCAACATCCCGTTAGGAGGTTAATGTCTGAAGATTAGACATACTGTAGCAACATCTAAAGCACAGAAAATAGTTTATTTCTGAGCTTCAAACAGCTGATGTAAAAATGAAAGCTAGGCATGCTGCAGCATACTGTAAGTGCTGAAAGAGAGAGGAGCCGAATACAGG
Organism: Ascaphus truei; assembly: GCF_040206685.1. Taxonomy (NCBI): domain Eukaryota; kingdom Metazoa; phylum Chordata; class Amphibia; order Anura; family Ascaphidae; genus Ascaphus; species Ascaphus truei. The sequence goes on along the minus strand of NC_134484.1, from coordinate 302,795,962 downwards.
CATACACCACATTAACGTACGCAATGGGACCGGAGCATGTATGTAAATTGAAAATGTACTTAAAGTGAAGCACTACCTTTTTTCCACTTATCAATGCATGTACTGTACTGCAATCGTCATATACGTGCATAACTGATGTAAATAACGCTTTTGTAACAGGCTCTATAGTCTCCCCACTTGTGCACAGCTTTGGTACAGGTAGAGAGCCGATATTGTTGCTCAGGACGTGCTGACAGGTGCATGCGTGAGCTGCTGTTTGCCTATTGGGCGATATGTCCTTACTCGAGAGTGTCCTTAAACCGGGGTATGCCTGTATTACAAATTATTACATTTAAAACCCACTGCCAAGAAGGAAATGTGTAGTTTAATAAGTTGCCTAATATTTTTAAATTGGTAGCGGTGACGTAGAACTTTATATTTATTACCAAACACTGTAATTACCCATCACTTAGGAGCTGATAATGTGTATGTGCCAATAAGTAGATAAGACTAATAATTAGATGGTCCCAAGTTAGCCAGTCATGTTTACTACACTATATACATATTCTCTGCATTGCAATGGCATGTAAGAAGCTATTGCAGTAAATTAGGGACATTTGTTCTAATGGGTAATGGCCACTACATATAAAACTAATAAAAAATACTCTGCAATAATAAGGCTTTCTGCTACAATGTTGGCAGGGGAAAAAAACATCCTACTATTGTATGAAAAGTGAATGATTTATGTTTAATGAGATAAATATATAGTTTTGTTTAGTCTTGCAATTATACAGGGCGAAACAGTTCCATAAAATGCAACATATTATATTGATACACGTTTTAAAACATTATAGTTCGCTTTGAGAATATAATCTGTGGATATAATTAGCACAGCCAACTGATCACAAAAATATATTTATCCAAACCAGTTGTTGAAATTAGGATGATGTAAAAGCCCAAATAGGTTGAAGAGCAATGAATCCGCGCCTATATTGAAGGAAAGATACTGCAAGAAGGGGCTTTGAAAATCCAATACCAACATATGGCCTGGACATCTCAGGGTAATTAGGAACCATATGGCAATTGTACTTGCATGATGCTTACTATTTATAAGAAATGCTAGAGAAATGGGTTATATGCAAAAATATATAGAATAGAGAAGGGTCATTTAAATATCGCAGGTGCAGCACTAAGTAATATTAACAGCAAAAGCTAAACATTTGACTGCACATTTTTTAACTGCATTTATATGTTTCTGCAGAAGCTTATTATAGCTTATAATATGTCAAATACCCCAAACATCTTTTTCTAGTTTCTGGAAACGAATATGTTGAAGTTTGCTTTTCATTTGACAATGTTATGCATTTACGGAATTTGGCACAAGTAAAATAAAGAATACACAAATAACATTTCAAGTGCTTTTCCCTCACTCAGAATATAACAAATGCACAATTTGTTGTTAGTTGTGAACTAGCGTAATTAATTAAGCCTTCATTGCTGGAGTCATGCAAGACTTTACAAAGCATTTTTTTCCACTCACATCTAGCAAATAAAACGGGAAAAAAAGAAAACCTGAAAACGAATCTGTGTATAACAATTCCCAAGACTTTCTGCTGCAACAGAGCCTCTTCCTTTTGTAAAGCCCTATCATTTATTAGGATTCTGTCTGTTTTACTTTCATGGAATCAATGACAACAATACCGGAGAAGCCATTTCCCTCAGAATTTCTGGAGAAATATCGCACTCCTCCTCTCCCCTCCTCCCCCTAAAAGGTGTGTGTTCACCAATAACCATTTTTGAATGACAATTAAAAAAAAAGTGAAAACATCACAAATAACCCTTATTTTTGTTGAAAATAGAAGGCTATTTTTCATACATTCATGTACTGTATTCCTTCCTCATGCAAAGCTCTCTAACTCCACAATACAACTTACAATGGATCTTCGTTTGTTAACGTCCTTTTTCCAGCTTTCAACTGAAAAGTAAATTCCTCTTCGTCACTCTTTCAAAAAATCTACTTGCACATACCATCTTCAATAGACATACCTAGACTCTCCATCCACTTTAAACCATCAGTACATGCTAAAAAATCCTGCTTCCAATCCTGTATGGTGAGTTATAACTACCCATAGAGACAACATGGATTAAAAATGTGGATTTATAGTAAATGAAATACAGATTTCATTTATAATAACAATGTTCTCAATTTCACATGATTAAATAAAAATCACTCCAGAAGTTCATTTTGACACGAACGATTAGGCAATTTTCAACTTCATATCTTAATGTTTTACTGTCCAAGGCACCACAAAATGTGAAAGGCAACCGGTTTAGAGGTTTTTTTAAATAGGCTTTGCAATTACTTCACCTACAGTATTTGTTTCCAGTCTTCTACTTACACAAGCTTTGTGAACAAGCCTATCTTCAACCATGTGGTTCTTCTTTAGACATGGCTTCTTTTTATTTCTGTGCTTTTCACTCCTGGGAGAAGTCATATTAAAATGAGATTGATTCACTTTCCCAAATTTGAAACCCAAAGAGCTGCTCTAAATTGTATTAACTTCTTAATCAAAGAGCTCTACATTTTCTTCTGAGAACCAATCATAACCTTTGATACAAAGTTCACAATAGCACTGGCTGGTTGCTCTGGATCATGTTCTGCAAAGACGTGACAAACGTTGTCATTGATCGTGCCCTGCTTCCTTGCTACAAATCCAAAAACTCTGGAAAACATACAAAACAAAAGAACGTCTTACTTTTTTTTCAATGGGAAACCAAAATATTATAAAAGACAATCATAGTACACAGAAGCATCATATACGCGAATCTAAATATTGGTTAAATAGTGAAAACGCTACTGTACTGTTCACACTTCTTTACAATTAACTCAAGTTACAATCATGCTAAAATTCTGAATATATAAGTGCTATATAAATCAGGTTAAACGAATTATTCAAAGGCAGATGTGGATATGACTGCAATCTTATTGTCACACAAATTAACTTTACTATATGTTCTGACAAAATTATTAAATACAAATTCCACCTACTTTGCTGAAAGTCCATCTCTTGTCCACCTAAAAGAAAATAAAATGGTAAAATTTAAAGATCCAGTAACTATGTTTCACATTAAAATGCCTCTCAGAAAATTCATGTGAGACTTTCTTACTTTCTGTCTTGTGGATCCAGAGCACAGAATATCACTGTGTTTACTGGGTAATGTCTTCGGAAGAACAGTCTGGAAAAAAAAAAAAAAAGAATATTAATTTTAGAAAAGTATTGTAAAATACATTTTTGAATGTTGTATACTATATACACAATCAAACATGTTTACATGCCAGAAACAAGATCCACATTTTGTCCCCATGTTGTGTTAATAAAGCAATTTTATTGTTCATGAAAAACATTTTGGTATAATATTGATAGATAACTAGGGACAGAATTTACCTAAAGTTAATTATTCTTCATCTACTACATTAAGGTTACTATTGAAACGAAAAAGTGTGCGCAACAGTGTATTGTAACTTCCTACATGCAAGGTGTACAATAAATCAAAATTATCATCTTGAACTACTTATTATTATTATTTGTAAAACGTCAACATATTCAACAGTGCAGTACAATGGGGGTACAGAGATTTGCTAATTACATAAATAGAGTCAAATACAAATACAGATGTGGCGCGACTCAAGTTCCCACTTCGCATTACTTGAAGCGGGTGCAGCACGGCCCAAGTGCGGCCGTGATCATGGCCAAGCCCGATCATGGCCCAGCGCAGTGGGAATTATCCATAAGGATTAATGTAGCGTGGGTCCCTGCTTCTGAATGGGAGTGCCGTATGCTTAATCCTACCAGTCCAATACCAGTATGAAAAAGTTGCACAGACAGATGCAGTACCTCCCTCTGTGGCACCCTGCACAGCTCTTACAGCAGATCACAGGTTTTTTTTTTTTTTTTTTTTTTTTTTTTTTTTTTAGTACATAAGACTGACAAAGGGGTCTCCGGAACTGAAATTAATGCAGTTCAGCTCGAGAACCCCTACTTCAATCCTACGTACTAAAAATAATAAAACAGCATAATCTGCTGTAAGAGCTGTGTAAGGAGACAGAGAGAGGGACTGCTTCTCTCTGCGCAGCTCTTAGACTGGTAACTGGTATATACACAAGAAGACATTTTATTCAAGCCCTTAAAATTCAAACCGTGCAACGCTTTGGGATGCCATGGCCCCTTGGAAAAACGCAGGCGCCAGGGACAAACTTATAGGTGCGCGCACCCATGACATTTATATTGTGCGCGCAACCATGATATTTCTATCCTTAGTGTACATACTGTGCATATGTATGCGTGTGTGTGTGTATCTGGTACAGTATGTGTCTTTGTATAGTGTGTGCGCCTCTTTGTATGGTGCTTGCATTTGTGTATGGTACATGTATCTGGCATGGGTGCATCTGTGTTTGGTGTGTGGGTTGCCTGAACCAGGTGGTTGGGCTTGCCCCCTGGTCAAAATTTGATAGCCAGCTCCTGACTATAAATCTAGTGGAAGAGTTCCATGGCAATATTACACCACCAATATTATAGGGACAATGCTAAAGAGCACCGTGACCTCACACCACATCAAAAATACAAAGTAAATTATATAGAAAAGTTTACAGATGTTGCTACTCCTGTTAAGTAAATGTGTTGTGTTCATGTATTATTTAACAGTAGCGCTTTTAGAAACAATGCATTATTGCATGTTAACCGGTATTATAGGCTAAAGCAGTAAAATTCTGGGCATTATTGAAAACCCTGCTCTCTGATTGGTTAATGTTCCGGGCATTATCCAATCAATAATGCCTGGAATTTTAGCAGATTCCAAAGTGCAGTTTTCAATGTATTTATTTCCAGCCAATCATCTTTCAGAACAGCTGAGACAGGGCAGGGGACTGGTTAGAATGAAGTAACAGCTCTGAGACAGGGCAGGGGATTGGTCAGGAAGTATCAGCCACGTGTTGACCCCTCCCACTCCCGTACTGACTGAGATTTTCTGAGCAGATTCAGTTGAATTTCTGCAAATAAGTGGCTGTCTGCAGTTTGTTTCTGGCTGCAGTTTGTGTGTGTGTGTGTCAGTAGCAGTGTGTGTGTGTGCTGTGCTATTGTGTTGTATATCTGTGTAGAGGTGCTGTGTGTGTATAGAGCTCCAATGTGTATGTGTGTGTGTCAGTAGCAGTGTTTATGGGTGTAGCATGTGTGTGTAGCAGCAGTTTGTGTGTGTGTGTAGAGGTGTTGTGTATAGAGCTGCAGTGTTGTGTATGTGTGTGTATGTTGTGTGTGTAGAGGTGCTGTGTAGTGTATAGAGGTGCAGCGTGTGTGTGTGTGGGGGGGGGGGGGTGTGTAGAGGTGCTGTGTTGTGTGGGGGGAGAGTGCAAAGTTTAGTAAGTGGCTGCATTTTTTCTTGTGGCAGCAGTGTGTGTGTGTGTGTGTGTGTGTTGTGCTGTTGTATGTGTAGCAGCAGTTTGTGTGTGTGCAGAGCTGATGTGTGTATAGAGCTCCAGTGTGTGTGTGTGTGTGTGTGTGTGTGTGTGTCAGCAGCAGTGTTTATGGGTGTAGCATGTGTGTGTGTGTAGAGCTGCTGTGTTGTGTGTGTAGAGGTGCTGTGTTGTGTGTGTAGAGGTGCTGTGTTGTGAGTGTAGAGGAGGTGCTGTGTGGTGTGTCTAGAGCTCCAGTGTGTGTGTGTGTGTGTGTGTGTGTGTGTGTGTGTGTGTGTGTGTGTGTGTGGTGTGTGTAGAGTTGTGTGTCTGTAGAGGTGCTGTGTGTGTGTGTGTGTGTGTGTCTGTAGAGGTGCTGTGTGTGTCTGTCAACTCTTCCAGCCAGGGCATTATTGGCCAGTAATGTCCTGTTCTTCAGGGATTATTACTTAAATGACACCTGCAGTATCTTTACCGTAGAAAAATGTATATGATCCAAAAAAGGAAAAGTATGTTTCTGAATGGCATGAAGTACATGGATGTAACATAATGAAAGTTAAGAAATAAAAAATAAATGGTTTAAAACAAAAGTTGCGAAACAAAAATATCAGGAGTGGTGCTCACAAGCAGTGAGAATATTAAATAAAAATGTTCGCTGAATCTGAACATCAAAAGTTAATAATGTGCATATAACAGAACCATGTGTGTCAAATGAGTTATATTAAGCCACTACTCCCACACAGTGGTGGATAGTGGAAATGAAAGACACTGATGAAGTTATACAAAACATTGATTGCTCCACTAAACCTTCGAAGAAAAACAGTGGTCTCTAATATAGCCGTTCCAAAGAGATGAGGGAGTGGGGGACATCAATATAAAAATAAAAGAAACAGAGATAGACAATACAGTAGTATTGTCAGAGCAAATGAAGTAAACACAGGAAATCCTCCAAATATTATACTTGCATTCTAGCGAGTGATAGTAAGCATGTCGCAACCTGGGGCAAGTAGATGATGTGGATTACCTCGGAAGAAGAGTAGAAGACACCATTGTGCAAGATATATGTAAACAACTTTATGTAGTAATAAAAAAAGCTTATCAAATGTGCGCTCAAATTTGGGCCATTCTTTGAAGCATGTAGCAATAATAAAAACAGATGTCTGTGTAGCGGCGATCTCACTGCTTCAACGACATAGAAGGAATCAGCTGTTGGGTGCCTCTTCCTGCAGTGGCCGCTCGGAAACCTCGACAGCCTTTGCAAGAGTTCCTTTTTCCAATCAGGTGCTTCTTCAATGACTATGCATTTCGCCAAGGCTAGTTTATTCATAAGTCAAGTTCTTTTTTTTAAGATTTTTATTATTGCTCATGCGTTAACGAATGGCCCAAATCTGAGTGCGCATTTGAGAAGCTTTTTTTATTACTACATAAAGTTGTTTTCATATATCTTGCGCAATGGTGTCTTTTTCTCTTCTTCTGAGGTAATCCACATCTCATCTATTTGCCCCAGATTATGACATGCTTACTGTCACTCACTAGGATGTGAGTATAATATTTGGAGGATTTCTTGTTATTACTTCCATTTGCTCTGACAATACTACTGTATTGTCTATCTCTGTTTCTTTTATTTTTCCTTTATTGGTCCTTGGTGGTCTGCAACTAGATCACCCTCTGCAGAGTGAGAGACGTTCTAAAGGTGGATCACTCCACGCGGGAGCCACCCACCGTAGAGGCGGAGGCGTCGCGGACCACCTCTCTGGATACGTGGATCCCAATGACAGCAACTGCGCACCCGGGTGTGGCATCACATGGCAGGTATCTCACCGTAACACGTGCACCAACATACACCTCTGTTTTAGTGGGCAGCGCTGTCTCACACACTTGGGTGGGTGTGGGACTCTGAGGACATGGTGTTGGGGGACACGGTGTGGGGTTACGGCCCTGCGAGGCCTAGTGTTACAGTTGTGGCACTATTGTGTGTTGATTATGATCATTATTATGCATACAGTAAACTTGTTGTAATTATACCATTGTGTATTTGGTTATCGTATGTGTCCTATAACGGGGTCATTCTACACCATAGAATCCTGCACAGGTGGAGGCGCTACCGAGCATCGTTCCAGGATACACCCCAGGCTCCCAGCAGCTGAGGTTCAGGCCTCATGTAAGCCACCAGGTATTGCACCCTACACACACTGTCGCTACACATCTCCCAGGGGATGGAGGAAAGTGTGCTACATAGAATTAATTAGAGGGTAGTAAACACAATGTGCCTATGTCACTGAATCACTTTACCGGCAGCATCTTGACAAGGGACCGAAATGTTGATATGTCATATTTGATTCACATGACATATAGACATACTGTGCATATAGATCCGCACATGCGAACATATAATTAGTCTAGTAGGTGCCAATATTCTTACGTTTTGATCAAGTATTGTCAAATTCTCCAACAATTTAGCAATTTAAAAAAGTTCTAAGAACTGCCTGATAATCTAGTTGAAATAACTATGTATTTTACTGTATATACTGCATTTGTAACATTGCTCTTACATGCCTGAATGCTTTTACTTTATTGGAAAATGCAGTCTTAGGGTAGCGAGTACTCCAATTGTATTTTATACTTACTTTCTTTGATTGTCAGTTAGAGTGATCCCTTGAGCAGACACCTTGAAATGTACCACAGTTGAGATGGGGTGTGGATTCTGAAGTTGTGTTATGCTTAAGGCTTTCTGTACTGCCTGATAGCCTGTGAGCGATTCCATTTCCACTGAATTCAGATACCACACATTGCATGCTGCATGGCAAAAAAAAGTGAGGAGAGAAGTTTACAATTAACATTTTGATTATATTCTACTTTATGCCACTTAATTTATTTGCACTAACATCAAAAAAGAAAATCAACTTCATTGTAAAAACGGTCATAACAGAAGTGTTTTAAAGATTAACCCCCAACCCGACAAAATAACAGAACATTAATAAAGCAGAGGCACAGCAAATCATTGTATTCCTAAATTAATATTTAATGCTCTATTATGGTAAAATATATACTATGTAATCGATAGGAGCAAAACCAGAATCCAGAAAATACCAAAGAAAGTTCTCTGCAGTGCTACAGCCTATAATCATAATGCATCAGCTTGGTTATTAATAATAATAATAGCATGTTCTTGTATAGCGCTGCTAGTTTTACGAAGCGCTTTACAGAGAGATTTTGCAGGCACAAGCTTACAATCTATGTTTTTTTGTGCCCGAGGCACAGGGAGTTAAAGTGACTTGCCACTCCTTGGAGTGACCGGGAAATGAACCAGGCTCCCCTGCTTCAAACTCTCAATGCCAGTCAGTGTTTTTACTCACTGAGCCACTCCCTCTCTCTCTCTCCTTGGTTAATGTTATTAGTTCAAATTAGTGGTTTTAAAGTCCTGCAAAATATAAAACTTCATATTTATGGTGTTTTTATGGAAAATATTTAAAGCAAATAATTTTCACCTACCCGTTTCGAATTTTAAACGTTTCTGCCAAATGTATATTTTACAAAGTCCTATAGCATCCCACCTCTGCTGTCCTAATTGTGTACACCAAGACTAAATTTTTTGGATAAGGAAATGAGCATCTGTATAGTATAAGGACGTCAAACTTAAACAATAAGGACATCTTGCTACATGGGAAAAATACAGGCATACCCCGCTTTAAGGACACTCACTTTAAGTACACTCGCGAGTAAGTAAATATCGCCCAATAGGCAAACGGCAGCTCACGCATGCGCCTGTCATCACGTCCTGAACAGCAATACCGGCTCCCTACAGTACCTGTACCGAAGCTGTGCGTAAACAGGGAGACTATAGAGCCTGTTACAAATGCGTTATTTACATCAGTTATGCACGTATATGACGATTGCAGTACAGTACATGCATCGATAAGTGGAAAAAGGTAGTGCGTCACTTTAAGTACATTTTTGCTTTACATACATGCTCCGGTCCCATTGCGTACGTTAATGCGGGGTATGCCTGTACCTAGTTTAAATGTATTAAAAATAAACAAAGTATGAACTGAGCAAAATTCCCACTATCCAACAGCCAAACTGGACACAAAATTTGAACACTGGCTAAACGGAGAAACGCTAAAATATATACATTTATTTTGGAGTAGAATATTTTTTGAATAAAACAAAATATAAAGTCTTCCAGAATAGTCTTGGAGGCAAATGGAGAGGTGTGACATTTTCACTTATGTTCGCAAAGCAGGCAACATTTACTGAAATTTTTGGCAAAAAGTTTAACAAACTTTAGCATTTGTCAAATATTTGCTACGCATTAAAAGACAATGTAGATTGCAAAATGGCCAGAATTTATCTTAAATATTACTCTAATTAATCTTAGTGCAAAGACTAAAAGTAGGGCCCACATACAACTTTGCTTGTGCAGTTGGGACAGGGAATATTTAAACAGATACACACACAGGAGGCCGTGAAAATAAAAATAAGTCTAGTGGTATTGGCAAGGTGGTCATTAACATGGTAAGAAAAGACTAGTAAGGAGTGAGGCCCAAAAGGAAATATGAGGAAGACCTACAAGTACTATTAAAAAAACAGAAGCTGTACTTGAGCCCCACCAGCCTCCGAGTCGGGCTAAGAGAAATAAAACTAAAAAGGAGTGTGGCGGTAGGGGCAGCATGACACAGTATATTAAAAGTTAAGTCCGCTAATCAGTCAAGATAGTGAGACAGTCCATAGGGTTAACAAGTAGGGTAGGGTGACCAGATGTCCCGGTTTAGCCGGGACAGTCCTGGTTTCATAAGGTCTATCCCGGTGCCTTGACATTCTTTAAAATGTCCTGGTTTTTGTTATTTGTCCCGGTTTTGAAAGTCAGTAGGAGCAGGGGGGATAGCAGAGAGTGGAGGATGCTGGCAGAGAGTGGAGGATGCTGGCGGAGAGGAGAGCGGTGGCCAGGTCTGGCCGCAGCTGCAGAGGGTGGGGGCGGGGATAGCTGCAGAGGATGGGGGCAGGGTTAGCTGCAGACGGTGAGGGCAGGGTTAGCAAAAGAGGGTGGGGCAGGGTTAGCTTCAGAGGAGCCCTAACAGTAAGACATGGAAGTCATGGAGATCTTCCAGTGTCTACTGCCAGGGTGCAAGATGGCTTACTCCCCCTGCTCCACAGTGACAGGTAGGGTCCAGAATGGGGAGGGAGAGAGACAGACACACAGAATGGGGAGAGTAACAGACAAAGAAAATGGGGAGAGAGACAAACAGAATGGTAAGTGGGAGAGAATGGAGGGAATGGGCGGAGAGAATGGAGGGAGAGAATGGAGATAGGGGGAGAGCATGGAGGGAGTGGGAGAGCATGGAGGGAGGGGGAGAGCATGGAGGGAGGGGGAGAGCATGGAGGGATGGGGAGAAAATGGAGGTAAGGGGGGGGAGAATGGAGGGAAGAGGGGGGGGAATGGAGGGAAGAGGGGGAGAGAATCGAGGTAAGGGGGGGGAGAACATGATGGAAATGGAGAGAATTGAGGGAAGGGGAGAGAAAGAAAGGATGGGAGGAAAGAATGGAGGAATGGGGGAGAAAGTGTGCGTGTGTGTATAGGGTGGGGGCAGAGGGGCATAGAGACAGAAAGGGGAGGGGTGCAGTTGGTGAAGTCATTTGTAATATAAATATTTTTTTTCATTTGTCCCAGTTTTTAGTTATGTACATCTGGTCACCCTATTAACTAGCCATCTCTAAGCTGCAAAATAGCTGCCAGCATTTCTAGCACCTAACTTTGGTTAAATATGTTTTTTTTCCCTGTATACCAAATAACTATTTATTATGGGATGTTGTTAGGTATTTTTCTGTATCTATGTGTGCTAGGTTCACTAGCAATAGTCAAGTGGCTAGCACACAATAAGTCAGAGGGCTAGCCTTTGTGTGGGGCCAGGTGCAGTGTCAATGGTGAGGTGTGGGAGGGTGAGCCTTTCTACTGAGGAAGTACATATACCAAAAGCAGAGCATTGTTCTCTTCCCCGTGGGAGGTATGGAGCTGAACTTGGGAATTGTGTCCTTGCCCCGTTGGCTCGATTCACTTTGGTCAGTTCCAATTTTCTATGCTCCCATACTGTAGCTCCACCCCTGGGACTGTCTTTGGGCACTATTACCGCTCACAGCCCTAATTGGTCCGTTTCAGGCGAGCCCTCGGCTCAAGATTGGCTCAGCAGAGCTAAGTATTCCGCTGTTTGGTCAGCACCTAGTTCTCCATGGTTTCAGATAGAGGCAGGGAAATTATAAAAGCTGATGCTGATCAGGGCACCACAGTTGTTTTTGGTTTCTCGGTGTTTAGAGACCAACTTGTATAGCAAACTGTGGGCCGAGAGGCGGTGATCCCTGGTATTGTGATTTGTTTCAAAACGGACACATCAAGTCAGCATGTAGGGTAACCTAGATTTGGCAGAGCCCTACGGTCACGATGGAAACCAACTTTATCAACACATTTATATTTCTGGGTACTTGATTGAACAGAACAAATTGCAAAATAAATTGTGATTTATTTCCTTAATAGACAAACACACGACATCTGCAGAATACACTTAAAACAACTTACTGGGATAAGGGAACAAAATAAATTGTCCTTGGAACGAAATAAATTGTCCTTTGCTTGCAAGTGCAAGAAATGCAGCCTTGGTTTAAAGGTTCTGTGGCCAGATCACAAGTTGCTGATCTGATATCTTAGCCAACTCAAAGTATTTCGTGGAACTTCGTTAGAATTAGTTCCAGAGTCACCAGGGCTAACGAATTCCAAAGTTTGGGGCAAAACCTTGGTTACATTATTAACCCCTTCACTCCTGGATCAGTTGCCGCTGTGCTGGAACAAAGCCTTGCATCTTTACATCATGGATCAAAATTCAGGAATCACACTAGTGATACCTGGGGAGCCACAGTTACAGACTGCCCAAAGCTATCTTTAACATGTGGATCCAATCCCCCTCGTGGGAACCATTAAGCCACCAATAGCCAGTTTACCCACAGTTCATAAGACCGGTCAAAAGAGCTGTCCGGTGGGCAGGGCGCATGGGTCAGGTTGACGCCCATGCCACTTAGCATACCTGGGCTACACCCATAACTTGGTGCCACTGAGTCTGATTTCTGACCCAGAGGTGTCACTAGCCTGACATCTGTTGTGCATCAGTATGCCAGTTTTGTATACATTATGGCTCTTCTGGGTCTTTTCATAACTGACACTCTTTTAGACAGGGAGATGCTAATCAGCTAGATCCCTATGTGGCTACGTCATAAAAATACCCCAGCTCATTCACCCATCTCACAGCTGTATGTCCACGGAATTCCTGCTTGGACTTACAAAAAATACCTCCTGCCTTACATTTAAGATATGCAGTTTTTACACAATTTATTAAAACAACATGTTACGTTTGTGTTATAACTGTAAAAATGATATGTATGTGCATGTAGTGGTTCACTGTATTTGCACCTCAAAAATCAGGTTTCTGGGTGCTTTCGTTCTAGAATTAGTATTTCTCATTGAAATGCCAGCTGCTAGACTGCCATCATGTGTCGGTTAGAGGGTATGGCAAGCAATAATTTTTTCCTTTTAACCTGGCAGGCAGGGAACGGCCTGCAAATGGGGAATAAAAATGGCTGGAACAGGGCAAACACAGTAATGCATAGCAAATCAGTTTAACCCCTTCCTTCCCCGTCAACCTCCGCCACTCAAGACGCAGGGACTGCCCGGACTACCCCGTCCGGTGGCTGGGCTGACCTGCCAGCTCTTGAAGCTAGTAAGTCCTGAGGGCAGTCCTGGCGGGAAAGGCCATCAGCATTGCCATGCTCACTTCCCTTCTTGTGCTGAATGGTAAAGTCCCACTCCTGTAAGGCAAGACTCCAGCGCAAAAGTTTAGCATTTCCCCCGACACCCTCTGTAACCAACTCAAAGGATTGTGGTCAGTTATTACCATGAAATGTCTGCCATACAAATAAGGCTGTAATTCTTTAGAGCCCACACTATGGCCAGACACTCCTTCTCAATGGTGGCATATGCCACCTCTATGGGCAGCAGCTTGCGGCTCAGATACACCAGTGGGTGTTCACTGCTCTCCTCCCCCACTTGGCTGAGTACAGCCCCAATGCCATAGTCCGAGGCATCAGTCTGCACCAGTAACTTTTTTGCATAGTCTGGAGCAGCAAGTATGGGAGCGCTGGCTAGTGCAGTCTTTAATGCCTGAAACGAGACCTCACAGGCAGGAGACCAGACTACCAGCACAGACTGTCGCTTCTGGGTCAAGTCAGTCAGGGGTTGGACAATGGCGCTATACTGAGGGACAAACTTTCTGTAGTAGCCTGCGGTGCCTAAGAAAGCCATGACTTGCTTCTTGGTTTGGGAATGGGTCACTGCACTATAGCGTCCACCTTAGCTGGTTCTGGCTTAAGATGCCCGCCACCCACTTTGTGCCCTAGGAACAATACCTTTGCCATCCCTATTAAGCACTTGGTGGGTTTCAACGTGAGTCCCGCTTCCCTAATCCTGGCTAGCACTGCAGCTACATGCACTAAGTGTGAGTCCCACGAATTACTAAAGACAGCAATGTTCTCCAGGTATGCCCTTGCAAACCCTTGCATACCTTCCAGCAAGCGATTGACCAGGCATTGAAAGGTAGCCGGTGCATTTTTCATCCCGAATGGCATCACTAGAAATTCATAGAGGCCACTTGGGGTAATAAATGCAGACTTCTCTCTAGCCTCCTGGGTCAAAGGGATCTGCCAGTACCCTTTACTGAGATCCATAGTCGTCAGATACCTTGCCCCCGCGAGTTCATCTAACAACTCATCCATGCGGGGCATGGGGAAGGCATCTGACACCGTGCCCGCATTGAGCTGCCGGTAGTCCACACAGAACCGGGTGGGTCCATCCTTCTTAGGCACCAGGACTACTGGACAAGCACAAGGGCTCTGGGACGGTACAATTACCCCTAGGGCTAGCATCTCTTCTACCTCCCTCTCTATACTGCCCTTTACCTCTGCTGACACTCTATAAGCGTGCTTATGCAGAGGTCTCAGATCCCCTGTCAGCACTGGGTGATCTGCAATGTGTGTCTTCCCTGGCTTGTCTGAGAACAGAGCCCTATACTTCTCTAGCATAGTCCCGGCTTCTGCTCTCTGCCTGACACTCAGCTGAGCCCCTATCTCAACCTGCTCTACGGTACCTCCCTGCCTAGCCTCCCCCAGGAGATCAGTCAGAGCATTGCTCGCCGGATCCCACATCGGTGGGCTGCAAATGGCCAGCACCGACGCCACACTCGGTGCTATGTACTCCTTCAGCATGTTGATGTGATAAGTCTTATTTCTCACTGTCAGCATCTACCTGTACAACATAGTTGCACTCGTTCATCTTTCGCAGTACCGGATACGGTCCCGACCAGACAGCCATTAATTTGTTCTCCCGAATGGGCTTGAGAACAAGTACCTGCTGTCCTGGGATGAACTCTCTGCTACAGGTATGCTGATCATACCAAGTCTTCTGCTTGGTCTGAGCAGCCCTACGGTTGTCCTGTGCCAACCCCCTGAGCATCTCTAACCGGTCTCTGAGATCTATCACATACTGAAGCACAGATGCATCAGTAGTGGTAGCTTCCCCTTCCCATCCCTCACGGAATAGATCCATAGGTCCCCGTACCCTGCGACCATATAGCAGCTCAAAAGGAGAAAAGCCGGTAGATTCTTGCGGGACCTCTCGGTACGCAAACAGCAAGTGCTGCAGGTGAATCTCCCAGTCTTTTCCCTCTGCCTCTATAAATGTTCGCAGCATCTGCTTCAGGGTACCACTGAACCTCTCACATAGTCCGCTGGTTTGGGGGTGGTAAGGGGTGGAAATTGCATTGTTTCAAGGCCTCCTGGCACCTGCGTCAGAAGCCTGATGAAGTCGCCAAGAGGCCTTGAAACGTTGTCCCTATTTTGCATCTTTAACAATGTGTGTTTGCTGAAGGTTTCTTTCCTTGTGTGTGCTGATATTATTTTTCCTCTATTGCTGTTTTCTTTAATATATATTAATGAAGAAACTTGGTGAGACAAAAAGGTAAGTCTATCATGTACTTCAATTATTTTATTTTTTTGGGTGCTGATATAGCATGTTTTTTATAGCAACCCACGGATTCCGTTGGTCTAGAGACGCACTATGTCTGGCAGATCCATCTTCGACTGGTGACCGTAAGCACCAAGCCCGCAGCCAGCTTGCTTGACACCAGGGCGATTATGACATTGGTCTGCAATGATCTGATTGTTCCTGAGGATTTTTGCCTGGCCAGCATGTCAATGTAAAGATGGCTGATGCAGTGCTGGAGTCCGACTTGGCTCTTGAGCTATTTGAGTGGCACAATGCCTCAGATCTAGAATACGTATTTTTCCAGCAGGGGGCACATCTAACCCTAACTACCTTAATACTCCAATTGGCCTGCAAAAAGACAAGTCCTCTATACCTATGATTCAGCTGTTCATTGCTAGTTTAGCTACACAAATAAAATGCAAGCAGCACAGATGCCTCTTAACCCTCCTCAATTCACCAACAAATAATAAATACATTGGGAACACATCTAAAATCATACATAACATCATACCCTTCCCAGGCAAACAACATCTGATAACTACAGTGTTTACAGTGATTAAAGGTTACTTTGAGAGAAAGAACAGTGTTATGGGAGACCAGTACTTTTAACACCTTTACCTTCCGGATTAATTCACAAGGCAGAACAAGGTAGTGGAATAACATTAGGTTTATTCTGGAAAAACAGCAGACACACAATGAAATACAAAATACAGTAAATACACACTTAACTGGGGGGAGTCTCTAGCCTCACTAGGTGCAGGACGCCTGCTTTAGAAGGCTTACCCTGACCGCTCCATGACCAGAACACCAAGGTACTCTTTTCGGGAGAGAAATCTGGCTTTCCCCACTGACCGTGACTTAGATGAAAAGTAGAACGTGGCCACAATCTGAGAACATGTCCTCAGCTAAGCTAGGCTTCTCCGGCAACTCCCTGCCTAGTGCTTTGCTATTCGGAGAAAAGCACTTTTAAAAAGCCCGCCAACGCCTAACCAGACCAAGCCTCAAGATAGTCTGGTTCTCTGATTGACCAGTCCCCTTACATAGACCTTGCTGTTCTATGTTCAACATGGAGAAGGGGCTGGCAACCAATCAGAGCACGGATTGTAGCTGTAACAGCCAATCCGAGCTGGGGTTTCGTCTTGCTCTACGTGCCAGAGGAGGGTGAGTTTGTCGAGGAGACTGAGGATGCCGGCAAGCGGGAAATTCAAACTGGCCAATGGGAATTGTGCCCATCAGCAACGGATTACCCTTTCCAGCTCTATACCTCCTGCTGGGTAGGCTCCTCCGAGTCTGGAAGTACACGGGAGCCCTTGTCTCCGCACCCGGTAGTCCGCTCTTCCCCTCTCACCAAACGTTTCGATGCCTCTCAACTTCCCTTCTTCTCCTTGATCCCCCATCTCTATGCAGACATCCTGGCTACTTATTGGAATACCAGGACTGTCTGTATAGAGATGAATACACTGCAGGAGAAATGTAGCAAACACAAATGGTAGGGAAAAAAATCGAATTTAATGAGAAAAAATGGACACAGCTCAGAACAGTACCCCTACTTTTAAATATAATAAAAGGTTATATTTTTTTGGGAAACACATACATAGGCAATCCCAGTGCTTTTCAATAAACATTGGGGTCACGGGCAGTTACACTGATGAAAGGTACAGCAGAATCGGGCTTACCCATAATTTATAGATGCCTTGATGCCCATTTAGTCGCATTCATCCCTGGGCAGCAGTAAATGGTTTCTGAAGCCAATTCACCAGAACAAGTTGCTGGCTGCCTGGTTTGGCTTGTACACAGTCATCCAGAGGGTGAACAAGATGAATTGTGTGGTAGGTCTGTACGAAGATAAGACTAGGCATCAGGCCTACGACATCAATATGCTGAAGGCATATTTTTCAAATGAGCCAACGGGGATGGTCATTTGCAGCCCACCTCAGGGAGCCAAGGCAAGCCAGGCTCTGCCCAACTCCTTGGGGAAGCTCAGCAGGGAGGATCTGCATATGGAGATTGGAATCCAGGTAAGAGATTTGCTAGGGCGATACCAGAACCTGTTAACGGACAAGCCAGGCAGCACAAATATAGCTGATCATCGGGTCAATACCGGTGATAAGTAGCCCCTCTGCATATCTATTTATGGGGTGGAGGCCGAGGTTTTGCACGATATAGAAAGGGAGATTGAGACAATGCTGGAACTACGGGTAATCTCACACTCTCAGAGTATTTGGGCATCGCCAGTAGTCTTGGTGCTGAAGAAGGATGGCACCACCAGATTCTGTGTGGACTACCGGTAGCTTGATGCCCAAACCGTGGTCAATGCCTTTCCCACGCCCCGCCTGAACGAGATCCTGGATGAGTTCGCGGGAGACTGGTATTTGTCCATGTCCACCTTGGATCTTAGCCGGGGCTACAGGCAGATCCCATTGACCCCAGAGGCTAGGGACAAGTCAGCGTTCATCATCCCGAATGGCTTATACAAATTTGATATACTGCCATTTTCACGAAATTCTGGTGAAAATAGTTAAGTACAGCTGTAATCTTGTGAAAATGTTGTGCCCAATACTATTTTTTCGCAAAGTCAAAGCACTGTGGGCTCTCAAAAAAGGTTTGCAAAACCTGAAGAAAAATAAACAAACAAATTTGCTAACACAGTCTGAAGATTTTTGCACATCTATAGCAGTGAGTAACTAAGGAGATCAAACAATTAATGAAATTATCATCACTAGTAAACTATTTTTTTTTCTTTATTATAGATATGCAAGTTCTGTGTAAGAATAAACTTTACAAATACAAGGGAAACGTGATCTGCTCTATCACACGTTAACAACCCAAATTGGCTCATCCTTTCGTCCAGTCAATTGTTTCATTAAAAGAACCACAAGTATGTAGGCATGTGAGATGAGCTGTTTCATGGACGATTTCAATTGCAATATCATTGGCAAATTCATTTGCTTATAACACAGACATATTATTTAGCAAAAAACAATTATATTCAATTATACCTAGTAGTATACTCCTTCCTATTTCACAAGTAAACTTTACTACTTTTTAATTTTATTACGCCTATCTCACTTAGTCTAAGTATTTATTGTCCCCAAATCTATTTTAGCACATTTTCAACATATTTACACAATATATTGACACAGACGTAGGATTTATTTGGAGAGGCCAGGAGGATTGATGATACAGAGAACAGGTTTCAAAAGAGGTATATTCCGCAAAAAATAATAATAATAATAATAAAAAATCAGATTTGTATCTACAGTATAATACAACCATGAAGGTAAGGATTGAACGGAAGCTTCTACATATGTACAATATTAACAATCTAACCTGCTCCTTGCTTTAGCAATTCTGCAGCAGAGTTGGCAGCTGTCTGTGGAATGGTTTCTGCTACCTCTTCCAATGGGTCTAAAAAAGAAAAATGGAGTGTAAAACATGAATTACCTAAAAGGTACAACTAAAACACAGTTTAAAATCAAAGCAGGTGAACAAGTTACATAAACTACCAATTAGTTATATTTGCATGTCCTTACCCAGAATCCCTGGCTGTAGGGGAAACATTCTATGCAAAGAGATAATGGGGAAAAACAGGGTTGCAGACATGTCTAAGACATTGTATGTGCTCACAAGTGGTAGTTTTATATTCTGAAAACCAATACAATTCTGGTTATACACCAAATACTGTACTTGAAACACATACAGTACATGATACTTGTATCCCCGATTTGCATACAAAAATGTGTTTTACCCCATGGCTATTGCAATATCTTGCATATTACAATTAAAGATGCATGCAACATATAGCTGGATTAGTTTCACCAGGCTCCACACTACTTATAGGGAAATTCCCATAAGTAACATTTTCCTGTATTTGCTTCTTGTGTAAAATTAGTCAGTTACTAATTGTTTTTTTTTAATTAGAATGTTATTCTTGTTCTTTCACATCACCTCTTTGGGTAATGCTGGCAGCATAATTAGTTTAAACAAAACATTAGATGGGAATACCCTAGAGCAAGGGGGCGCAAACTTTGTTCCCTGCGTCCCCCTGCCGGCGGTCCCCTCACTCCCGCGCCCCCCTAACCCCCACTTACCTGCGCTCCGGCGTCATGACGTCATGTTGCCATAGCAACGTGACGTCACATGACCTCGCGGCGTCATTTTGATGCCGCGTTGCCATGGCGATGCAGGAAGGAAGCCGCCGGAGCCTAGGTAAGTAAAGGTTTACAGAGGCCCTGCAGCTCCCCAGGCACTTAATTTAAGTGCCTTCGGGAAGCGCGCGGGGCCTCTGTAAACCCCACGCCCCCCTGCCGACAGTCTCGCGTCCCAGCCCCCCAGTTTGCGCACCGCTGCCCTAGAGGACAAATCTCTGTCTATAAAGCAGTTTACAAACACTCACATTACAAAAGAGAATAGATAAATATAGTAAAAACACTCCAAAGCATTGATATCTATTCCAGAGAAGTAGTGTAAATCCATTTCAAATGTCCACTACTGTGAATTTTCTAATAAATCATCTGTACCTGTTCATTGCAACTCTGAAAATGCTGCGGTAGACTGGTCTGTAATTGGATAACTGTGGGTGAGTTTTGTTAAATGTAATAAGTCAGAGTATCTACAGTATATTTCACAAGTGTCTGTCTGTAATGCTACATCGCCTACGACCATTTTCCAGGGTAGTTATTCAATGGTTGAATTTCCAAAATGTTTAACTTCATTTAGGAGAAATGGTTTTAGTCTCCACTCTCCGATCACTGGCTGTGTTTTTTTTTATAGGAGGCCCATCGACTGGCAACGTGTTTATCTATGCCCCTTTGAGAGTATACATAACCATATTGACTATCAATGCACTTTTTTGCAAATGCTTTCGCTTGCCCAATGATTGCCATAGTGGTAATCCATGCCAATATTGTAGGCATGGTTTACCACTGTGACAATCAATGGGTTTATTGACAAATATTTTTTATTTTATTTAAATGTAATGTCTTTTATTTTGTGGTTGTTTTTCATTTTTAGCTTGCCCATTCATTACCATAGTGGCAAGCCAGGCCTATATAGTGGGCATGGTTTACCACTGTAGCAAAAAATGGGTAACTAGGGTGGGCAGTGGGAGTTAACCCCTTTATTACCATAGCAGTTAATAACTGCTAAGGTGATTAATGGGTTACAGGCCAGTAGTTGGTTTTTAATTTTTTATTTTACTGTCGGTGCCCACTGAAGATGAGGAGCACAAGGAAGGCCTTCATCCTGTTAGGGTTAAGTACAACTTTTATTTACCATGTGCTGGCTAATTTATTATTTTTTTTTAATTGGCAAATGTGCTATTATCCAGATCTGGAGAATACGAATTTTGCCCACTTTATGTGTTTGGAGGGGAGGGGGTTATAGGGTTGTTGTATTTTCATGTTTATTGAGGGTAGAGGGGGCGGGTGAAGGGGGTAGTTGCCCTGGGAGGAGGGGGTGAAAGCCTCTCATGTGACTAGTGGCAGGGGTTAACCCCTTCATTACCATAGAGGTTACTACTGCTAAGGTAATGAGGGGGTTAACCAAGATTGCAAAAACTTCCCAGTAGGCCAAACCACATACCCTGGAGCAACTACCCCCTTCACCCACCCCTTCTACCCCCAATAAAACAGGTACTCCGGTTTAACCTCTTCAGTGTCTTAGTGGCGAGCAACGAAGGTAATAAAGTTGCTTTTATTTTAATAACAAAGTATTGAAGCAGGGGGTCGCCTGAACTGAACAACATTAATTTTTTGCCCTGGGGACCTCCTGCTTCCAGAGTTACAGGCCCCAGTATCTCTATGCATTGTTTAAATGTTCCGGCACATGACGCTGGACATTTAAATATGGCGGAGATACTTATCACCCCATACCGGAACCTGTAAATCGGGAAGCAGGGGATCCACGGGGCTGAAATGAATGCGGTTGAGCTCGAAGACACCCTAATTCCATACTGTACTGTGTTATTAAAATAAAAACAGTGCGATCGCCTGTTAGTGGTGAGCGGGGAGAGGGACTACACCTTTAAATGTAAGCCTATTGTTAAGAATGTAAATTCTTCAGAGTACAAATTTCCTTCTCAAACTATTTACAAATTCACAAAAAACATTAGAATAAGCTAATAAATTAAAGTTATAATACAAAAATTCACCTCTATGTGATTTATTTTAAATTCTGTGCTTGAAAAGGTTTACACATACGTTTTGCTTTTAAACTATGCATACCTTTGTCAGGGATGAGTAATTTGCAAGGCAGTGCCAGTGGAGTAATGGAATGTTGATAAACCAAAGCTGTCAAACTCCCTGTAGTTAATAAAACAACATAAATAAGAGATGTGTGTTAAAGTATTACATTGATAAGATAAAGAAAAATATTTGCTAAAACATTGATTACAACCCAAACAAGCATTTGTTCTGCATTACTCTTTTGCACTGACTACTTTTTACTAAAATATTTAATGGAAGTGGTATAAATTTCCAAGTGACCTTTAAAAGGTCTACTATCATATTATACATTTCAATCTTGTTCCAAAGTAAATTCATGACAATGTGTTTCTGAAGCATTTGGTCTAGTATTGGAGTGTTGAGTTAATGCTGGAGCAAACCAGATTATGTTATATAGTAGGTTGACTAAAGTACCTATATGAGAGTTATTCATAGATGAAATGGGTACATGAACTTTCAAGACATTTCAAGAATCCTCCCCCCCCCCCATTCTACAAACACAGAAGGCTAAAGAAAGACTGCAATACTAAATTACAGTAAGAATATTGTTTGAGGTGTAAAGCATTAATGTAACAAGACTTGTACATAAAATATACATGACAAGTAAAAGATCAGAAACACAAAATTGCAGTAAATAACTTAAAACATTAAAATATATAATTCTACAGTATTATTCTATTAGAAGAGCTCCGTTATAGGACAATCATACGTTCCTTATATAAACAGAACATTTCAATCTTTTTGTTGCTTCAGCCTGCAATTTAATGGTTGGTAAACTAGAAACCATAGCCAGGAAATTCCCGTAGTACCTATCTACTAAGAATTTGAAAAAATAGAACGTTTGGAAACAAAGTTTTTGATGACAACTGTTAAACTCCAATCACTGTTCCATTATTAAAAAGCAAACCATGTCTCACAGTGAGAACTGAAAATGTTACCTAATTACTATGCTCTTTAAGAAGTACAATGACGTCACAAAGATTTGGAAAGATAAGTTTTTAGGATTTCAAATCGAATTCATTTTGTAAAAAGGGCATGGATAAAACCAGTATTATTATGTTTAGGAAAAAAAAATTCAGCAGAGATTCCTGTCCACAATTGACTATAACCAAACGAACAAAGAGCAGAAACCTAGAATGGGCACTCTAAACACCTGAAGGGTGATATGATGGACACATTAAAACATATACTTTATTATCCAAATTAAAATAATGGGAATTAAAACGAGAATTAAACCCTCCGATCCTATGAGTATGAACACTCAATTAAGTGTTCTGGATCAAACTCGAATACACTGCACTTAAACAATAAATCGTGTACTGCAGTATGAACAAGTGGGTATGATAGACCACTGTTCACTGTGAACCAGGGTGCCGCTAAAAACTCCACTGGGTAAGGCCTGAGACCCGCTGCGCCCGGCGGCACGGGCGGCCACACGAGCGTTCCCCACCAGCAGGGGAATCCTTCCGAGCCGGTCCCGGTCCCCCCTGGCTACACAGCTCACTACACGCTGTGACGCGTCAGCCGCTAGGGGATTCAAGAGAATTGTAATCCCTAGCGTCGACGCGTCACGTGGTGTGGCTGTGAGCCAATGAGGAGGGGAGGCTTCGGGAGGAGGAGAGACTTCGGGGAGCGGGGAGGAGTGTGGAGGGAAAGCAGCGTGAGTGCCTGTCTGTGTGTATGTGTGTGCCTGAGTGCGTGAGTGCCTGCCTCTGTGTGTGTGTGTGTGTTACACATACCAATATTTACGGATGCTGTTAATATTTGGAAAGAAATAGATGATTCTGAAGGGCTCAAACACAAGATCATGAGCTTGGATGTCAGGACGGGGTAGCGGGTCCCTCCGCTTAAACCACGCCCCCTCCCTCCCACTCCAGCCCCGGCTCCCTACAGACCGCATATCGCGGTCTGTGTATGTCAGCGCCCCGCCTGTCTGCAGTGCGGGCGCGCTGACTGAGGGAGCGGGGCCTTAGCCTAAGTGTGTGCTAGTATACAAACCCTGAGATAATAATATATAGCAACTTGACAAGAAAAGGTGGACCCTAGCCGGGTCTGCCAATGTGCTGAGTGGCAAGGTATCTGACTAGATGATACGGGTCCTAGCCACATGTAGGTATGGCATGATGGTGTGGGGTCACGTTGCTTAAAGGTGTTAATGACCAGAAAATCAGGGTCTAAACAATATAGTTCAGTTCCACTGGGTATACGATAAACCCTAGGTGAAGTGAAGCTGAGTTGAAGGGATCTCCAAAATTGGTCCCATTTCAGCTTAATGTGGAGATTTAGAATTCTAGGTATACACACTTCATACACAAGTAGGACCGAACAGAAACTCAGTGTAGAGTCTGTTCAGGAACCCCTCAGAGGGAGACAAGCTTGCAGATACTGTGATTACTTTGCAAAAATCCTACAGGGTCGACCTCAGTAGGCGATTGGTATCTGTATAATAAACGGCACTGACCCAACACCAGCTCTGTTGTCAAAGCTGGTCTCTAAAGGATCAGTACTATATGAGAGGTGAATAGGTAATAAAACATGGTAACGGTGTATTAGTATACAACCTACTGCTACTGTGTAACAGCTCCTGGTTAGCTAAGCTCCCTTTAGATCATCCGATCTGTAAGGAAACCCATTTGTTAAACAGCACGCAGCAGTTACTGGCGAACACTGCTGCCAGCTGACTCGCGGGTAGGCATGCGAGTCTTGCGCGTGCACCCGTCTGCAGACGCGCACGTTTCGCGTAGCCGCTTCCTCAAGGCAAATTCAAAGGCGGAGGCACCCACCAGAAAGGTGAGTGACTTTATACCGCTGCGCTTATGGTAATTTGGTCCCCTTCACTTGGTACCACCCCCTGTGCATGACGTCAGGATCCTCTGACTGCACAACAGATGGAAGCATCGGTGATGTGAAAAGCCACAGTGTTAACACTACAGTGCCTCAAAGATTAATGCTTAGGCCATACTGTGCAGATATACTGCAGGCTAGCATGTACAGGTACTGAGGACTTAATAAAGGTCCTGTGTATTGTGTGGACAAGTGATGGTATCTTAGTGTAGGATAAAGTGCTTTGTGTATTATTTTATTTTATTAAAGCATCCTTCTAAATGCATATAATGTTTAAAAATGATATAAACACAGATCCTAGGGTGTTACCCATGTCCAAGATTGGAGATGAGTAGATCAGGAAAGGTAAAAATTCCCAAAACCCACAAGAGAGGGAGGTAAGGAATAAGGTGGACGGGGTGGTGGTGGGGGGTGTTGTGTACTGTCTCAAATAAATGGAGAGTACATGAACCCCTCATTCAAACCCCTGGGGGACAGGGTACCCAGGGTGTAAATCCACCTGGCCTCCATCATGCCATACCTACATGTGGCTAGGACCCGTATCATTTAGTCGGATACCTTGCCACTCAGCACACTGGCAGACCTTGCAAACCCCTGCATCCCTTACAGTAATTGGTTGACCAGGCGCTGAAAGGTAGCCGGGGCATTCCTCTTCCCGAATAGCATCACTAAGAACTCATAGAGGCCATTCGGGGTGATGAAGGCTGACTTCTCTCTCACCTCCGGGGTCAACGGGATCTGCCAGTACCCCTTACTGTGATCCATCGTGGTCAGATCCTTTTCCCCCGCGAGTTAATCTAATAACTCGTCCTTATGGGGCATGGGATAAGCATCTGGCACCGTCCCTGCATTGAGCTGCCCGTAGTCCACACAGAACTGGGTGGTTCTGTCCTTCTTAGGTACCAGGACTACCGGACAAGCCCAAGGGCTCTGGGATGGTACAATTACCCCTACGGCCAGCATTTCTTCCACTTCCCTCTCTAAACTGCCCTTAACCTCTGCTGATAAGCGATAGGCATGCTTATGCAGAGGATGCAGATCACCTGTGAGTACAGGATGATCTGTGATATGGGTTCTGCCAGGCTTGTCCATGAACCGAACCCTATACTGCTCTAGCATATTCCTAGCATCTACTCTCTGCCTAACACTCAGCTGAGTCCCGATCTCCACCTGCTCCACTGTACCTCCCTGCATAGCATCCCCTAAGAGTTCAGGCAGAGCATCGCTTGCCTGATCTCCCCATCGGTGGGCTACAAATGGCCAGCAAAGATGCCACACTCGGTGCTATATACTCCTTGAGCATATTGATATGATACGTCTTATTCCTATCCATATCTATCTGTACAACGTAATTGCACTCGTTCATCTTCCGGAGTACCGAATACGGCCCCGTCCAGGTAGCCATTAACTTGTCCTCCTAAGTAGGCTTGAGAACAAGTACTTGCTGACCTGGGATGAACTCCCTACAATGGGCATTCCGGTCATACCAATGTTTCTGCTTGGTCTGAGTGGCCCTACGGTTGTCATGTGCCAACCTCATGAGCACCTCTAACCGGTTCCTGAGAACTACTACATACTGAAGCACAGACGCATCAGTAGTAGTAGCCTCCCCTTCCCACCTCTCACGGAATAGGTCCAGAGGTCCCCGGACCCTGCGGCAATATAGCAATTCAAAAGGAGAAAAGCCGGTAGATTCTTGCGGGACCTCTCGGTACGCAAACAGCAAGTGCTGCAGGTGAATCTCCCAGTCTTTCCCCTCCGCCTCTATAAAGGTCCGAAGCATCTGTTTCAGGGTCCCATTGAACCTCTCACACAGTCCGTTGGTTTTGGTGGTAAGGGGTCGTGCGCTGGTGCTTCACCCCGCACGCATCCAAGAGGTCCATTGCTACCCTCTGGAAGGGTTCCCCGATTACCGGTAACGGGTTCACAGGACCGGCAGAAATCTGCAACAGCCCTTGAGGTTCCCGGCCAGTGGTAACGCTGCAACAGCCGGGCTCTCGTCCGAGTTACCCCGATGCCTCGGTACGCTTCTGGGGTGAGGGAGTACTGAGCCAGCAACATGTTTTTCACGTGACCATAGTCATCGCCATCCTCGTCTGGGATAGCCTGCAGAGTCTGTTTGGCCAGACCAGACCACAAGGTGTTAAGTCACATAACCCAGTCCCATTGTGGTACTCTGTACCGTCGACATTGCATCTCAAAGTTCTTCAAGAATCCATCAATATGGTCAGTACCATCCACGAATTTGCAGAAACTGTGATGGTTTATTCTGGGAATGTCCTGTTCCCGTTGTCAAGGTGGGAGTGGGGGATTCTTCCCAATGCCACGGCCAGCAGCTGGATTCGCTCTGCTGCCGTAGCCCCCTCCCCCCATATGGTCAGGAGCGCTGTGAGCACAGGGGTGCCTAGTTCGGTCACTGCAACGCCCGGTCCACCCACTGGTGCCAAGCCACCAATATTCAGGTGGTCACTTGCTCCCTCCCCATGTTCTTGCAACTCCATAGCCAGATTAACCTCCTGAACTCCGTGCTGGCTGCCGCCCGCTGCAACCGCGACTGAGGGACCATGCCCCTCCGGTGGAGCTATTCCGGCTTTGTAGTCCTCCAGGTTTGCTCCAGCTGTCCCTTTGTCCGACCGCCCATCGGCATTCCATGGCCCGCACATTTTTCCACGACTTGCTCTCGCCCCCAGGATCGTAACCGTCCTGCACGAGCACTCATGTTGGGATGTTTACCACAGGTATTTGGAATAAGGGGATAGTGTTATATCTCTCGTGCCTTACGAAACAAGTGTGAGTTATCACTTGTTTGAGGAGCACGCAATCTACGAGTACCCTCACTGTGTTAGAGAATCCCTCAGTAGACTATAACACAGGTTCAATCATGTCCCGCCGCTGTCACCAGTAAATCTAAGCCTGTCACGGTAGACCAGACTTAATTCACGCCGAATATACTGGGCACTGATTGAACAGGACAAAATGATAAAATAAACTGAAGATTTATTCCCTTTCGGGCAAACACAACACTGTGTGTCCCCCTCCCCGGCAACGCCATGTCTAGGGCTGAATGGCTGGGCATTGTCTAACCCATAGGAGGGGTTGATAGCAGATATTTAATGTTATCAGGGCCATCCCCACTCCTTATGGTTCTGCAGCTTGTCCTAAATGCAAATTTATCTGCAGGCACCTTACCTGATTAAATCAGATGCCCCTCCATACAAATGTACTCACATGCAAATCCCATTACAAGTCTGCCATCTCAGAAATTAGTACATATAGTCACATAATCTCCTGAGCACTTTGCAGGGCTGACTCCCAAATTACATCACAGTGCTTACCTATAGATCAAAAAACACTTTACCTCATTTGCCTGTTTAACTAGACTTGGGAATTGAATTTACAGGGAATAAAAGTGCTTTGGAATACACATACATAGTACATTATACCTTAACCCTTTCTCTTCCCACACGAATTAGGGGTAACTAGCCGGGAATAACCCCTTTATTACAGGCCAGATTACCCCTGATCGTCAAACTCATATATTTCAGGTAATTTTCTGTGCAGGGTGGGAGGATGGTTTGGTACAAGATAGAGATCAGCGGCTTGGAAAGGCAAGTTTCCTCGTATACTGTAGTAACAGCTTACTTATTTTTGGTTAGTTGGCGATTAGTGAAATGTAGAAATGTTTTGGATATATCTAAACGTTTGTGTGTGTGGAATCTGAAAAGACTCTTGGAGTTGTGCATGGGATTTAATTTTTTCCCACCCAAAAATAGTTTTTTAAAGTCTGAGGATCCCCATTTTTACCCACTAGTTATATATTTTGTGGTTCACAACCTGTTCGAATAGTGGGTTGCGGTTAGGCCATGTTTTATGCCAACTCTATCCCATAACTAACGAATGTTTAATGGTTGGAAGAATGTTGCTGTCTAATCCCGTGGCCTTTTTCTGTCCACACAACTGTGTCTATAGGTTTGGGATCTATATGTCAGAGCGCTAATTGTGCCATCTACGCTGCCAGATAATAGGTGTTGATGTGGGCACTGCCAGACCAGACCTCCCCTCAATCTTTGGGCTGGTTAATACTGACATTTATGAAGGATTTTTTTTTATTCCAGATAAACCTCTTAATGTTATTTTGTAGATCTGTGATGTCTTTAACTAAAGGGTATTGGAAGAATCCTATACAAGTACAAGATTAAAGGCCAAACCATGATATGGAGTATTTTGACCACTCTTCTAGGTCTTTTTAAAGCTTCACATACATATAAAAGGGAAGTTAGCTTAATAGAACGTATCATATGTCCTGGTTATTTTAACCCCAATTTAAAGCAGACTCTTTTTTTTCATTCGAAATTAACAGATAATAATTGTGCTAGATTATGAGGTAAATTCATATATAGAGCTTCCGATTAATTATTATTTATTTTTAGTCCTGATTTTCTTGAATTTGTTGATGTTATTAAACAGATTTGGCATGGATTCATTAAGTGAGGAAAATGTCATCGGCAAAATGGCTACATTAGTACTCCTGATTAACCAGTTTTAAATCTGAAATGTTTGGGTTCATTCTGATAACTATGGCTAGGGGATCGATAGCAAAAACAAACCGAATGGGCGAGAGTGGCCAACCCTGTCTTGTACTATCTTTTTATTTGGACTCTGTCTGAGGGATAACCCGCATTGCGACTCAGAGCTACTGGGGTGCTATACAATAACCTCACCCATTTAAGAAAGTTACCTCTGACCCTGAAATCTTCCCTTACCGAAAACATATAAGCCTAATCTACTCTGTCGAACACGTTCTCAATATCTAGCGTTAGTAGCAGTGTCTGAATTTTGTTCACCTGCGCTATGTGCACCAGATTGCTTACCCTGCGTAAAATATCCAGGGGTTGTCTATTATGGATGAACTCAACCTGGTCTGGATGTATAATTCTTAGAAGTAGGGTGTTTGCTAAAATTTTAGCCAGCATTTAAGATCTGTGTTAATAAACGAGATATGTCTATAGAGACAAAAGTCTGGCAGGTCCTTCCCCTTTTTGTGTATCAAGGTAATCGCCGCTTAAACATTTCAGTTAGGATATTTCCACTGTCAATAAAGCTGTTAAATAGCCTTGTTACTGTTGCGGCTGCCTTTATTCTAGAACTTACCCGGAATTGTTCGGGGCTGTTTGCTTTAACAGCCGAACTTGGCCGCGCGCCAGCCGCATCTCCGTTCAGCGTTAATGGCGCTGAACAATGAAAGAGCCCGCGGCGCCGAAAAAAAAAAAGCCTGCGTCTGCCCGCGGTTTAAAAATTCCTGCGGTGGCGTCCGATTTAGACTAAAGGCGGCCGGTAGGGGACTAGTGTTCCTGCAAAAACATTTCTATAATATAGGTCTGAGTACACATCGGGGGCCAGGTGCCTTTGCAGGCTTTAAAGATTTCAGGACAGCCGTCACTTTATCCTGTTAAAGGGCCATTTAAATATCCCTGTTAAGTTTTTGTTATTTTTGGTATATTGCAATCATGCAGCCTTTCATTCTTAGTTTTTTGTTATTCTGGGTTTTGCACCCGTCATGTAAGTCACTGTAAAATCTAAGAAATTCAGACATAATACTCTCGTTTATGTGTAAGTATCCCAGCTTGGATGGAAAGGATTTGTGGCTACTCTGTTTGTCCCTTAACTTGTGAGCCAGTATGGTATCATGCTTATTGTTTTTTTGGAAGAAGAGCTACTTTATCCATCCGAGGGCTTTTTCTGCCTGCTCTGACGAGAGTATCCCTAACTTTTTTCTTGTAACTTCTAGTTTGCTAGTTATCTCAATATCATATTTTTGTTTATTACAAGCTTTTAAGTCCGTCAGTTCTCTAGTGAGACCTGTGATTGTTTTTAGACGGGTTCTTGTCGATACAGCTGTGTGTACTGTCCACTGAGTGTTTGATGAGATCTCCTTGTTATTATTTATTGCAAAGTCCATGTCTAGTGCTTGGTTTACCTTCTCTATAGTTTTCGGAACGAGTTGTGAATTATTAAGCCTCCAGGAATGGAGTGATGGAGGCCTACCCCAGGATTCTAATGTAATTTCAACTTGTGAATTGAAAGACCAGGTGATCGGGTGGATCTTGGTGCTACTGACTTGAGAGAATGTGAGCCCGTCTACAAAAATATAATCAATTCTCAAGTAGGATCTGTGTGGACTAAAATAAAATGTGTAATCTCTATGGTTTGGATTCATGATCTGCCATAAATTAAAATATGTGATGATTCAGGTGTTTAGCTAGCTTTTTTTTCTCTTTTTGTTGGGTCTAATTGTCAGTTGAGATCCTGTGGATCGATCCAAATCACTGTCTAACACCATGTTCACATTGCCAGCTATAAGTATTTTCCCTCTTTCTTTGTTTTACCTAGTGATTCGAAAAAATCCTCAAAAAAGGATTTTGAGCATCCATTGGGGGCATAAATATTGTGGGAGAGATCAGTGAGTTGTGTACAGTGCCTTACAAAATAAGGTATCTACCATCTGTATCACTTTTTTTCTAGAACAAACAGTATATGGTTTTTAAATATTATGGCTACTTCATTTTTTTTTTTTACAGATTGTGAGTAATTTTTATCAAAATATGATGGTTTAGATTTGGCACTAAAATGTGTTTCTTGCAGAAACAATATGTCGGCGTTGAGTTTTTTTTTATAGTCTGTAAATGCTAATATGTGCTTTTTTGGACTATTGAGGCCTTTGACATGTGTTATGAGTTTATATGACATATATTTACAGTGGAGAACTAGTCATATAATTGCAATCTGTTTACGTATTTCTCTTAAATACCTTATCAGCTCCTGTGGAACTATATATGTTTTTAAAGATCTGTGGTATTTGTTATTTACCAAAATATGGTTCATTTGGACATCCCTTCAACCTTACTCCCTTGTGAATGCATTCAATCAGAAAATGTCTGACGAGTTCATTTGTCAAATCCCCAACTGTAGCAAAAGAGAAAAAAAGGAAAACAGACTAAATTAGTTACATTAATGCAACCTACGATACAAGTGATATATATATATATATAGCAAATGGAAATATTACTGTATGCTTTCACCATTCATCCAGCACACAGCGCTTCCACTGCAGCAAGGGATTCTGGGAAATGACATGCAAATGAGCACACAGTGCCACCTTTTGCTTCAAAACCATTTAACATGGTCCCCTATAAGCTTAAGCTTGCTGCATTTCACAGCATTGAGCACAGCCTGGGTTAAGATGCATAGCCAGTAAACCCACCCACAGACAGCTGTTTCGACCTTAATGGGTCTCCTCAGTGTGGGGTTGGTTATACTGGCTTTGCAAAATGAAGCAGGGATAGGTTTCACACATTTAGTTAAGGTATGTATGTTTAAAACAGAAAGTGAATCCCTGCGCTTCTCCCTTTGGGATAGCAATCAATGGGGAATATATAATTTGGGTTATGGTGGGTAAAAAGGTGACTAAAAAAAGCCCTCCACCGTATAGTATATACCTAGCATATACAAATATTACTTGTGAGCACATTCACATGTCTTAGACAGGTCTGCAACCCTGCTTTTCACCATTATCCCCTAGCATACAGTGCTTCCACTGCAGCAAGGGATTCTGGAAATTACATGCAAATGAGCACACAGTGCCACCTTTTGTCTCAATATGTAAATCACTGTAATGTTACATTCTAATTGAATAATTTGGAAATTGGTATAGCATGCAAAAAGATTCATAGGCTGAATAGAAATTTAAGGATGACTAACATTCTGAGGTAGCGATGCTAAAATAGTAGATACAATCAGAATTAAAAAGGAATGTCTTAACATATTTTCCTGCCTTATATTCCTGATTGCAGACCCCAGGTATAAAGCTATGCTAATACATTGGATAAGATCAATATTAAGCAAAGGTGGCTTCAAAGCTCTCACTGCCCTATAGTCATGATTTTATCAGATGGAGCCTGGGAGAGACAGGTTTTGTTTTGCCCCTATGCCAGTTCCAGTGGATTGGCTTGATTATTTAAAAAAAAAAAAAAAACATTAAAAAGGGGAAAAAATGGTAGGTAGATAAAAGCATTCTGTCCCTCTGCAGATTTAGGAAAAAGATACAATAATCTACAAGATTGATAAGAGAACACCGGGTATAGTCCAGGCTTTCTGAAGATTGAACATCTGATACTTATGCCTCGGACACTCTAAAACACGGGTGGCCAACTCCAGTACTCAAGGGCCACCAACAGGTCAGGTTTTCAGGATATCCTTGCTTCAGCACAATACAATTTGTTGATGGATCCACTGATGGAGCCACCTGTGCTGAAGCAGGGATATCCTGAAAACTTGATCTGGTGGCCCTTGAGGACTGGAGTTGACCACCCCTGCTCTAAAATACTTTTTCTCTATTCAAAATATTCTATAATTTTGGAACCTTAGCTTCATCAGCACTTGTTGTTAAAATAACTATAATTTAAAAAGGAAAACTATAATTTAAAAAGGAAAACCCCCAATTCCAGAACAAGTCACTTATGTCTAGATTCTCTAAATGATTTGAAATTACAAATTCAGAGCCGATATTAAGCCCACGGTTGTGCTTGTGCCATCTAAAACATTAATCTGTCTGTGCATTGAGAACAAAGCATTACATATGTTTGGTGGGAGTGATTAACTTAATATACAAATAATATTACTGCAATGTTGGAAATGTACAGAAGTGACTATCAGCTACAGAACAAGATTTACTTGGAGCATGGTTATATCTGGCAAAATAATTACTGCCTTCTTAGTAAACACTCCAACCAACCACTGTACTATTTTTTTCTCTAATCACAATGTACATGTAATAAGATAAAAATCTCCTAGCATTTCAGATAAAGACATACTGTAAGGGGAAATATGTAAATGGTCGGAAGAATTAAATTATCCAAGTGGTGATAATTATTGAAAATGGAAAGCAAAAGGCAGTTCAGATATAGAATAACATTTAGAACCTTGCCAACATGGTGGAAGACTTAGGCCTGGGACATAGAGGAGCAAACAGCGCTGAGCCACACTCCTGCTCTGCCTCGCCTGCTCCAAAATGGGGCTTTTCCCTGTCCTTGCATGCGAGGCAGCGAGCGCGATCTGGGGGCAGGGGCGGGCCAGGAGACGGGGCTAGTCCCCGCTCCCATTGGATGGGAGAGGTCCCGTGACCACTCCTCCGCTTCCCCGAGCGGCAAATTTCAAAACTGCCTGTCTCAGGAAAGTTTCTCAGCCTCCGCACGCATCAGCACGCATGCGGAGGGAGAAACTATAGCCGCGCTGATGAGATGCAGGGGCTTTGTGCATCTGCTCAGCGCGGCTCAGCCCGCCTCAGCGAGCTTAAAACCACTATGTCCCAGGCCTTAAGGTAAATCAAATTGCTATTGGAAAAGTGTTCCTTATTTCAGTATTGATTTAGCTTCTCTCCAATGAGATTAAGTCCAGGTTGATTTATTATCACCTTGATTGTTTTCTTCAGGAGTTATTATGCTTTCATCTGACTGGTTAATCACTCTAATACCCACTCCATAACAGGGTCTTACTCCAGAGTCTCAATCACAAGGACTATTGAAATAAGACTGTATATATTCCTAAATCATTGGAGCACCTAATTTCTCATATAAATCAAAGCTGGAATGCTATTACTTCATTTTAATGCATTCATAAAACATCACTATACCTTTCTTGTTTAGCTGCAATACGGAAGGAGGAGGTGTAGCAACCTTCATAGCCAGGCCATAGGCTCCTCTGAACGAATGGCTATCTCTAACAATAAAAGAACCTGGTTCTTTGTCCTTCAGAACAGCAATAGCTGAATTACAAATGGGAAAAAATAAATACAAATGTTTTATCATATATATGACACAAAATTGAACAGTATTACATAACAGACTGTTAACGAATAGTAAACAAACGACAACATGTATGCTATATTAAAGAGCTATAATATAGAATAGCATGAACCCAATTACTATAAAATATAAAACAGGATAAATAGTTAAATCTACATTAGATCCTAGTTTTTATTTCTTATTCTGGTTAGTATTTTTTGCTTTTAGCGATGATGTTCATTATGAAACTTGAATCTGTCTGTAAAAAAATCCATAAAGCGCCAAAACTCAGAGGATTTTTACCATTCCTAAGATACATTAAGGCCAAGAAAACACATCTGTACAATCAATTACAAAAACAGCTTGCATAAGTTTATAGTATTTGATAGGTATACAATGATAAATGATAAATAATAAAAGTGGCCAAACTGTTTTGTTGCAAAGGTATTCTAAAATGTATTAAAGTAAACATGTCTGATATATTAAACAGATGGTATCTAAACGTTGATAAGCGCTTGGAAAAAGCTTTAGAAAGACACTAGCTTCTATGAGATTTCAGAGCCTGCTGACTTAACATGTATAAACAAGCATGAGGTTCTACAAACAAACCCATTGATGACAGAATGTTATGCGCTTCAAGAATGCTTTGCCCGTATGGACATGTATGTGAGAAATAGATTAAATTATAATTTGACTACATTTGTTTTTTTGGTTGACCCATTTTGGAAGGGTGACTGGAATGCGTTAGGAGATAATTTCTATGCAATTTGTTAGCAGAAGTTTTACACAATAATTATAGTGGTTTCAGTGTTATCTTTAGAATTAAAATTGCTTACCGATATTGTTTTTCTCCATCAAAAACACAAAATTAATAATGTTGAATTATAGTGTTTCAATATACCAATAATATTCATATTTGTGTTTCTTTAACACCAACAGATCAGCAAAGTCACAACATTAAACAACACTCAGTTAAAGTAAAGGCTTGAACACCTCCCTAGATATATTTTATTTTTGAATGCAGTGCTATTTTGATGTCTGTTAATCCAGCATCCTCAAATAAAGTGCAACAAATAAGTGATATAAAATAATTATTTAAAAATGCTGCCTGAACACTAGCTGTCTCCCAAATCGCCCAAAAAAATAAATCCAAACCAACAAGTAAAAGTGTTCCTGGCGCGATTGAAAAGTGCAATACAAAGTGCCAATATTCCAAGGGATTAACTAAACTGTGTAAAACTGTGTATCACTGGGGATATTGGCACTTTGTATTGCACATTTCAATCTGCGTCAGGAACACTTTTTGGTTTGAATCCAGCATCCTCCCCTTTACCAATTTTAACCCACAGGAATATTTGCTTGCTCTTTTGGCATAGCAATATATTCTTTGGGAATACACTGCATACATCCATGCTTTATTTATGGTATACATACCATAAATTAATGTGTCCAATTTAGCAGCCTATAAACATCCCAGGTCTCTTTGGCCAGGCTACTTAAGACAATGCGTGAATAATAAATAAACTGTGAATGCAAGATGTCTGCATGATATAACCATATCATCCTGGTTTTCGGCTAGTACCAGCAATGAAATTGTAGTCTTTAGGAGAAGAGTCCTATTTTTGAAAAATTGTAAATTCTTCCTCTTCTCTGCTCAGATGGCATTTGCCCATATACCCTTTTTGGTTTATTGGAGAAATTTTTTTTAACCAATAGGCCTGGGTAAGAAGTGAGACAATCCTAGGTAATACTAAAAGTGTTTGGGACCCCATGAGTACTAGTTCCTGGTAACTCCACGTTTGTATACATGGCTGGCACCAATACAAGCGGATCTACTTAAAAACATAGATGGCAATGGTAGAAAAAAATCTATTTTAGTTATATGCTAGTGTTAGCCTACTTATTGCAATCTGGTATACACAATACACATAAAACAGAAAAATGAATTCTATAGTCATATAATACCTTGATCTCTTGAAATATCTGGCTTATACCAGAACTTGGAAGTATCTTGAACAAATTTCACTGTCAAGTGCTTATCTATTGAGTTTTCTGTAAAACAAAATGACAAGGCATAATTAAAGTTCAAACAATCCGTATGTTGTACTGTACATTTTGAGTGTCATTACGAAAACACTATTGTTAACAGTAGCTTGCATAGAATTACAGTGTCTCTTCTTTAGAGAGGCATGACATGTATTTAGCACAATGCGCTAAAAAATGTATGAAATGGTTTTCAAACCTCTCAAAATGTTAGAATTATTTTGTCAACACATACTAAATGTATACATTAAATAACACAAACAAAACTTTAAAAAAAACAAGCAATAAAAAACAATGAGCTGTCTAATAGAAAAATAACAATTGCATGCTCTATTTTCAGTAATCACTGCCCGAAAGTTAATAATGAGAATCCAGAATTAAAGAAAAAAAAATGACATAAAACAAAATCATGCAATCATGAAACCCCTATGATAGGCAAAGATTGCTGCTGTGCCCAATATCACATAAAATACCTTTTAAGTAACCAATATGTGATGATTAAATATATTTTTAACCATGTGTTTATTGGCTCCATCTAAAATTGGTGTCCTGACCAAAATGGTATAGGTGGAATTAATGGCAATCCTTTATACTGTATATTCACTAGTAAAAGCTTCCATCAGTGAATTCACAAAGGTTAAATACACTAGTAACCATATAGTGTACTTCCTAAAATAAACCTCACCTAAACATATAGCTGGATAGTACACAGGAAAATCCCAAACTCCACATACTATAAATAATGAAAAATGTAGATTGAGATTAGTAAATATATAACAATTACAGAAGAAGCTTAAAGCAGTAGTCCAAGCTGCATTTTTTCCTTAATTTATTCCCCCCCCCTTTAATATGTGCATCAATACAACCCACACAATGATTAGTAATTAGCTAGGTTGCTGATCGATCCGTTCTCCTGTGATCGATCAGCAAAGATTCGGCTCAAGGGTTCACTAAATGGCTGCCAGTGCAGCAGAAGAGGACCAAAGATGCAAAGTTCTGTGGGGAAGATCATGTGACCAGGCAGTCACTAGATACAATTGGTGCACTGCTACATAGGGGGCAGAGTTCAAAAAGGGGTGTGCCAGAGCCTGTTTCAGAAGAGGAAGGAGGCGTGACTTTGCAAATGGTTGCTATAGAAATACAAAATGCTTGTTACCTTATACTGTACTACTAAAAATGTAATTCAGAGTAGTTTTTTTTTTTTTTAAATGCTACAAGTATTTTCTCATAGCACAGAACTGATTAAAAAAAAAAACACATGTAAGACATTGCTGCAGCTTTAAGATATACTGCTGGTAAAAACAATAATGTTGGACTATTAGAGTAACTGGCTACTGAAAGTCCAAACAGAAAACAATACATGTACAGTAAATGTCTCATTGAGTCCCCAATACATGATGTTGAATGACTTTGATCAAATCTTGCAGTTCGAAATATGGTGGACACTAAGTCCACCCTGTAGCATACTGTAGATAAATTGGAGACGACAGTGAAAATGACTTCACTGATTGCAAATTCATGTATATATTCCATAGTATAGACCCGTGTTAAGTTCGCCTATTCATTTTTTGCTTGGGACGCCAACTTTAGGTGGAGCCACTTAACACAGATGGTGCAATATATATTTACTCATCACACACTTGTTACATACAACATATTTTATGCTGTAATCCTGGCTATCACATGGGTTTCACACAATTCTTATAATAAATGTAATACATCATCACACTTTATAAGCTTTCTTTTTCTTTAAATCTAACCAGTTAACATGAAATATTTATTTATTTATAAAATGTTTTACCAGGAAGTAATAAATTGAGATACCTCGTTTTCAAGTATGCCGTGGGACAAATAAACAAACACATTCTAGTGTTGGCAGATGCATAAACTTCATAATAAGGATTAAGAGAAAAAAAAATGCACTATTACGGATTATGAATATTCCAAATGTGAGTGTGTGTGAGTGTGTATATATATATATATATATATATATATATATATATATATATATATAAAAAAAATAATATATATATATATATTTTTTTTTAATTACACATGCACACCGATAGGGGGAGACCTTTAGTGGGTGATCTACGTGATCCAAATTCTATTGTCCAATGATTTGCGACATTGAACTATATGCTATTATTTTAATGAACGCGTATTACCCCTTTATAGCAATTTCAGTACTGTATATCACAGAGAAGCACTGAATACTGTATCAATGACTTGATTACTGAATTGAAAAAAGTTAATTAAGACAGGCTTTGCTGAACAGCCAGGAGCTGCAAACATACTGTACCAACCTTATGTGAATTATCATCTCTGATAGTATTTTTAAAATAGGTCTATACAATGTGGAAAATGATGTACTGTACTGTACTATATCTGAAAACTTCATTGTGTGAACTAATAACTTTAAAAAAATACCAAAAGACTTAAGGCAAGCTCCAAAAAAAAATTACAAATACAATAAAAGCAACAATGTTTTCTTAGAGGCTATCTACTGACAACTACAGTAACTGAGGGATGAATGCAGCTACAGTTGTATAGATGCAGTAATCAAGCCTAGGTTATAGAAAGGATTTTTAAAAATACAAAAAACTGATTTTGCCTTCAAGTCCATCTTGTTTGCATTACTGAAATCTCTCAATGGCTTCCTTTCTGTGGATGATGTACCAAATTGTTTCCATAACTTTGTTGCATATGAAACCCTGAATGCAACTAGGTCCTATGCGATTTAGAAACTTCAAACCCTGTCACACAACAAAAATTATATTGCTCTATATACAGTATTCCTTTGCGAGTCAAAAGTTATAACGCCACTTTGTTTCCATTTTTACAGTTTTGCTTATCAGATATACAGCATATAGAGCTGTCATTTTTTTCTATAAATGACTACATGTTCAAAGAACTTTTTAATTTTTTTTGACAGATTTTCTTCTACATTGTTTATGAAACACAAATGTATGTTATTTATAAAACAGGTTTTCATCCACCGTAGAAATGACCCACAGTCTTGTCTCAAGTCTAATTTATAGGATAAACAGAGCATTTATTTTGCCGCTACTAAAATTAATAGTTGGGTTACTTTTTACATACCAGTTCATTCTTGGATCCTCTCAATACAAAAATAATTAACCAAAATGTGATAACAAAATAGTAACTTTTATAGGGTCATGCCCCCTGCATGTCTATTTTATAAAGATTTCTTCACAATACCATACAGTGGAATGGATGTCTGATTTCACCTCTAATCAGCTCACCAATTAAATGGTGTATATTATTCTTTCAAAATTAGCCAACGATTGAAATTAGCATTGTTGCTAAGCCCCTCAACTAGTAACATTAGAAGACCACAAACCTCAAGACCTTAAATAACTGTCATACGTTCCTTTGTAGTCTGCATGGAAAACAGTTCTGTGCTGCCTTGTGGTGTTGAGAAAGTCTGCTGCAGGGTTTGGGTCTTTTAAATTAAAATGACTTCACAAACAGCTAGGGGAAACAAAAAATAGGGATGGTAATCTGCTTTAATGCAGAAGTCCACATTGATCACAGTTTATTTTTTTGGTTTGTTTACTTACTTTAAGAGATTATAACCTCAAACACTAGGTAAATCATGATTTTTAACATTAAAAAAAAGGACACGCTCTTGGCCCAAAATACTAACATTATATGAGTTCAACTCAGACTTCTGGAGGGGATTGCTGCTTTACAGGTCATGGCAATGAGCTCACTTTCAAAATGGGTCATATTGGGGGTGGATTTTTTTTCAATTCGGTAATGCATCAGATTTGCATCCTATAAAATTTGTTACCAATGCATGGATCTCGGTTATTAAATAAACAAACAGCACAAACACAGGTTTGCAATAGATGAGCTTGGTTGACCTCTAATGGGAATAAGAACTCAACAAAGGAGAGGTTGAGGTGCTGAACCCACAACTTAGTACTGTATATTAACTTTCAATTCCTTCCTTGTCCACAGAAAATATAGCCTACATTACCTTTCCTGACAGACAATTCAGATGAAAACCTGCCTTTAAATGGTGGTTATATAATGCTGCCGAAGTTTAATTGCAAATAACTTTAGAAATGCTGAAAATTATAATTTTTTATAGAACTTAATTAAATCTGCTAATTGCCTACCTGGAAGTGGAGATGCACTTAAAACTTTAGAAAAGTCAGGAAGGACATTGGGAAAGGGAATGCTGATTGTACTGCCACTGTTTGGGCTGGAAAATCCACTGGAAGAAGGAGAGATGGAGCCCAATGATTGGTCTCCTTCAGAAATCCTCTTTTTTTCTGGAAGAGGAGGTTGCGAGTGCAGATTTCTTCCTACTTGTTGCAGGATTGGGCTGCCCTGACTATGTCCATTGTCATTACCACCAGAAAACAGTGTTCTCATGCCTTTGGGTGAACCATTTGTACTGGCTAGAAATGGTGTCTGCTTCTCATCTAGCATTGATCTGTTGCTAGCAATGCCAGTGCTGTCAAAGTTAAGGTATGCCTGGACTTGTGTACTGGCAGTGTGTTCTTGAAGATCTACTAGTGCATCTTGGTTACTTATTGTAAGAGCCTGAAGCCCAGTTAATGATGATTGGGATAGCACAGATCTCTCCAGTAATGGGCTAGGGTATTCGGAGGACTGCAGGTAGCTCACTGGAGATCTGCTTCTGCTCATCATTGAAGGTTGAGATGACAGCATGGGTTTAGGGGTGTTTTCCAGCCACATATGCTCAACTTCAGTACTGTTGGGGGAAAAAAAAAAACAGCAACATTATGTCATACCAGTAAGCACATTGAAATCATTCACAGCAACCATAATCTGCGGCAAAATGCAACACAATTGCTATGAAAATCAAAGGGCAATGCCTCCTAGGACCAATGTGTACACATTTGAGCAGGGACATGTTTGTTTAAAAGGACCAATCTGAGTAATTTGTATTTTTAAATGAGTCTATAAATATGGTGAGTGCAGACTTGGGTGGGGTTCGATTTCCTCTGGCTATTACCTTCTTGGCAAACTCTTGCTAAACACACACAGCCAGAATTCCCCTCTAGTCCCCTGATAAAGTAAGAGTGGACTCGAACATTTTACATATCATTTTGTATTTCATTTACAAAATAAACTAAATCTTTAACAAATTTGTTTATAAAAGGTTATTTTTTTTGGCCAGCTCTATGGAATTGCACCTTTAACTAGACCAGGGGTCTGCAACCTGCGGCTCCAGATCAGCATGCGGCTCTTTCCGCTGCTACTTGCGGCTCTCTGCAGGTTGCCGACCCCCAGCTGCTGCCTCTCTCTCTCACTATCCTGGCGGTGGCTGAGGGGGGACCCAGCCGGCGTTAGTCGGGCTTTTTGTTGCCACCGGGCCCGACATCTCCCCAGCTACTTCCCTGCCTCTCTCCTGTACTGTCCCACGGCGGTGCGCGCCGTAATATGGGTGTCGCAACTTCCGACGCGAGCTGACGTCACAAGTGCCCGGTGTGGGCCACTACAGGAGGCAGGCAAGCAGCTGGGGAGACGTCCGGGCTCGCGTCAACAAGAGGCCCGACTAACGCCGGCCGGGCCCCCCCTCATCCACTGCCAGGATAGTGAGGGAGAGGCAGCAGCTAGGGTTGGAGAGGCCCAATGTAACTGTATGTGCGCATGTGCATTTGGGGGGGGGGGGCTGTGTGTGTATTTGGGGGGGGGGGGTAGTGTGTGTGTGTATTTGGAGGGGTAGTGTATGTATGTATAAATACACAAGCCCAGCAAGCTGTAACCTCCCCCCCCCCCCCCCGAACCCACAAATGTGTCAAAAGGAGTGCTACTGAACGTGGCCAAATGTATATAACAAAAGACAAATACACCAAATGCTACATCCAATGGGACAAAACACATTGAGGTATTTAACTATGTGTTTTGTCACATTGGATGTAGCATTGGGTATTTTTGTCTTTTGATGTATGTATGTATTTGTAAATTACACTGTTTTACACCGAAAAACAATGGGAAAGAAAAAACTAAATAAAGGGACTTATTATTGAGACACATTTTCTTCCCCCACATGTTTTGTCGTATGTTAATGCTTATACAGTATATGCCTATTAGTGTGTGCACAGTATATGTATGTGTTTGTGGGGGTGTAATATTCATGCATGTGTTGCGGAGAAAGGCATTTTTTTTTAAATGGGTCTTCTTCCTTGAGAGGTTGCAGACCCTTGAACTAGACTTTCCATGATGTTCCATTAAAATGCATCATGATCTGCAACAAACATGCACAATTACTAACGAACATGACAACTATAACTCAGTACTAACCAACATAAAATGTTAGCATCTTATTTTCATGACTTTCATCTGTATCGAACGTACCAATATGCACATGGAATGATCAGAAAACTACACATTTAGCGACCAAACAGAGATTTCTGGTGCAAATATCTTTATAAAAGATAACATGATTGCTTTTTGTGCACCCAATACAATTACTTAAATGGGAATTCAAACTCTTTTGCGTGTGGTAACCCATGACGTAGACGGGTGAATAACCCCCTAAAACCGCAGAACTTTTATTCACTGTTTTGTCCACTGTTATTTTGTCACATCTGGATTGCTTCCTCTTAATAGTTTTATTTATTTTCGATTAAATCCCCCAAATCCTTGATGGACTACAAGTAAAATGTTTCTGACCTGACAAAATGCCTCACCTATTCTCTAATGTCACAGAAGTGCATATGCATTCCACCCATACTGGCTAATACATTATGTGTAATCTCTTACTAGGGAGAGTTTTGAGGAGAATTAAGTTAAAAATCCTTAAGAGAATAGTAAAATAAATTACAATATTTATGTGGGAACCTCCCTATTCAAAAGAGTTAGTTGGACCCTTTTACTTACCGTCTTATTTGGAAAACGTGCATTCTGCTGCCATTGGAACCTGTAATTTTGAACCCCAACTAAGGAGATAATTCTATATTGTCTGAAAACCCCCATTCCAGGCAATGGTTGTCCTTGGTCGATCGCAGCTTTGGACAATGTGAATACAAATCCCAGAACATTGTTGTGATAAATGCTACTGCTAATTAGGGACAGCAGCTGCAAATCAATAGTCAGCAGGCTTGTTTAATAGTACATGAAAACACATTTCCACCTCAAACGCTATAAAACATACTACTTTTAATGAGCAACATTAAGACATATATTGAGTTTGGACAGATATTCAAATGTCCATTTCACCACATACACATATATATAAAGTATATATATATATATATATATATATATATATATATATATATATATATATATATATATAAACAAACAATTTGTTATGAGCACTTGGAATTATTTGTATAGTAGCTAGTCAAATAATCAAATAGATTTCCCCTATTTATGATCTAACCCGTGATTAATGATATCAATTAATTAAAATGACATATACTTGCAGCACATATACTGACCATAGAGCACCTGTCCTGTGTAAAGCAGCTTCTTTATACCTTTAGAGAGTAAAACATGGACTAATTTATTTAATATCCTACCTTTCTACTTTGGTCAAATAGCTGTTATTGCTGGTGTTGCATGCAGAAGCAGGGGGCATCTGAAGTGAAGAACTGTGCATCTCAGTCCTGAACAATATTGAGTTTGTACCAATACAATTGTCAGACAGCACAACTGAGGGGTTACGACCGTCACTGTAACTTTGTGGCTCTGAAGTAAAATAAACAAATTGGAGAAACAAATTAAATTCAACATAAATATATATACAGTACACATACATATATACACACACACACACACACACACACACACACACACATATATGTGTATGTATGTTTATAGAACGTACTGGGCACCTAACAAGCTAATATTGAACCCCCAAAATAACCACAACATATATATCTGGACACCTAACAAGCTCCTATTGAACCCCCAAAATAACCACAACATATATATCTTATAGTTAGTTAGTTATGTTAAACTAAAAGACCATTTTACTTAATAGATATTTATACATATATATTTAGGCACTGTACCGTGTATGAGTTTCACTGGATGTGCTAAAACTGAGCTCTGTCTGTGTTTTATGTTCTGTCTCTGGTTTTAAATATATATTGCCATGCTCAGTAGCACTCCTCTGTGACACTCATATGCTTATATATATGTTGTGGTTATTTTGGGGGTTCAATAGGAGCTTGTTAGGTGTCCAGTATGTTTTACAATTGTTGTTCAGCTAGTCTTAGCTGATTGGAGGGTGGCAACCTCCTACCTAATTGTAGCCCACCCCCTCCCACATTTAAATAGTTAAGGGCTCACTCCATAGCATCTTCCACTCAGGGGAACT
Source organism: Ascaphus truei (assembly GCF_040206685.1). Taxonomy (NCBI): domain Eukaryota; kingdom Metazoa; phylum Chordata; class Amphibia; order Anura; family Ascaphidae; genus Ascaphus; species Ascaphus truei. Next base: position 302,751,177 of record NC_134484.1, on the reverse strand, counting down.
TGCGTGCTTGCAGTATGGTTGTGACAACTCTAATACAGAGTGCTTTTCCTGGTAATGTACAGGTTAATAAAAGCTTCAATCAGACTTAGAACTTTGCAACTAATATTGACAGATTTACTATAAATCATTCTTCCTGTTATTACACAGGTTATTAAGAATTTATATTAGCATTAGGGACCCCTGAAATGTGGTCTGCCGTGCCGTTGGCTCAGGGGCTTACAACAATTCTGGCCAAAAATGTAAAACTAAAAGACCATTTTACTTAATAGATATGTATACATATATATTTAGGCACTGTACCGTGTATGAGTTTCACTGGATGTGCTAAAACTGAGCTCTGTCTATATATATATATACATATATATATACACACACACACAAAGGGGCCCTAGCACGCAAATAGATACAATAGACAATTGTCAATTTGAATAAGTCAATAAAGGTGTATTTGGCAAAATTTGTAGCAGCTGTACAATATACCCAAATGCAGGGTCTGGAGATCACATCTCGTGAAACAACAACTACAATAATGTGGAGGGAAGGGAATGGTTGGTGGTAAAAAAAATGGGGATGGAGGATAACAAAAATGTGACGACAAAAGAGGAAAAAAACAGGAAAAACGTATAATACACGTAAAAAATGTAGGGTGAAAAAAGTAGGGGGCAACAAACGTTTCGGGGCCCCTGACGCCCCTTTTTCAAGCCTGTTCCCACAGATAGAAATGTTCTGTGGTATTTCCCTAATTAACACCCCTCCAACACCAAAATCTCTAGATAAACAGATACTGAGCACATGTTATTTAGACTAGGTTTATACATCTAGTAAATCATATGTGCTCAGCCGGCAAGCCGGGAGGCTGGACCCGACCCATCACCCGGCTCTACCGCACCTGAGCCACCTGGGTGGGTGCGGCTCGGCGGAGCGTGGCTGGGTAAGGGACGACAACGGGGGTTGAGAGTACTTACAAGTCCTTGGTCAGATAAGGGAAATAATTTTGCAACAGCCATGAGCATTCATTCAGAACGAATGCTCCCGCCTGTGCATTAGGGTTTCCCCTTAGCCCCTCCCCAGGTCGCGACGGCAGCTCCGTGTGTTAATAAAGCATTGAATGTAAAAAAAAAAAAAGTAGGAGATGTTCTTCTAAATCGGGAGCCACGCTCAGACCGCATTATATGCGGATCCGTGTTATAGCGGATCGCACTATAACGGGGTTGCGCTGTAATTAGCCAAGTTGCCGATCGATCCGTTCTCCTGTGATCGATCGGTGAAGATTCGGCTCGTTGGTTTATTAAATGGCGGCAGAGGAGTATTAACTCAGTATCTGTGACTTTGTAAATGGTTGCAATAGAAAAAAATGGCTGGTTACATTATAATACATATAAAATGTCATTCAGAGTTGTTTTCTTTATTTTGTTTTTTAAATACTACAAGTATTTTCTCATAGCACAAAATTGATTAAAAAAAAAAAACACATGTAGGATATTGCTTGGTCTGCAGCTTTAATTTCTATAGCAGGTTCTAGCCCACCTCCCAAGCAGTGCAAAAGCTTTAAAACACTTTCCAGTTTGTGATAATTTGTTGCCAATGTTCTCAGTAGTTCGAGCTGAAAACTGTAACAATAGAAACTGTTACCTTAGTAATATACAGATACATTGTAGCTGCTGAGTTACACTGATGAAGGATTGATTGAAACGGAAAGGCGGCCATTACGTTATGCAAACAATCGGAATTGTTACAGATTTATAACAGGAGAAAACAACGATTGCCAGCTTACGTAAGAAAGTAGAATTATGAATTGTCACATGCTTTACATATATAAAAAAAGAAAAGAAAAAGGGAGGGGTGTAGTATTGCTGCTTTAAAGTCTGTTTTGTCACACTCCATTCAATAAAGTGAAAAGCAATGTAACAATGTACCAACTTTAATTCACTTGATGTTCCATTCAAGTGAATGGAAGTTGATACATTTTTAACTGCATTACACGGCTTCTCACTATATTGAGTCAATGCAATATTTATTAAGGTAAATAGAATTAAAATCTACTGATGGTAAATAGTTGCCATGTTGGGCTTTTATCAATTTGCGTGATCATATAAACATGATGGAAGAGAAAAATTAGGTAGATTTATGTGCATTTGTCAACAATATTAAAGACAACATATTTGGTTGTTAGATATAGGACTTGGAGAATGCTTAATGTTGCATGCAATCCGTAACAGTGAATAGGTGCCCACTCAATAGCAAGAACACTGCATGGCTGCTTAAAATAATAATCAGTCACATTTCTTGAATACCAGGAGCAGAAGTGCTAATACAAAATGACCTAAATGTGGATAAAAAAAAATGAGAATGGCTTACAATGTGAAGTCATACAAAGCATCTAGGTAACTTTTTTTATTTTTTTTTAATCCAAATCGGACACAGGTAAATATTTGAATTTAGTTAAACTTGGGAGGTGTTCGATTTCCTCTGGCTAGGCCCATTTGTATGAGGTTACTGTGCGTCCAACAAGTGCTTAAACAGCCTTGAGTACTCCCTGTCAACTTCTCCTTCATTTTATTGGTTCTCCTATGAGGGCAGGGTTGATTATAAGGGTAAAGAAAACCTTAATTGACAAACAATTCCTCATTTAGTGTCCCTTAAGAAATTCAACTGGCTAACAATGTAAGATTGCACCTTTAAAAACTTGTATAAACAGGCCTAACAATCAACATTTGGAAAATTGCACCGTGTATTGGTACTCTATACAAAAGAAAAGATTACACAGATTAGATACCTACACATTACAAATTACTGAACCACGCTACATATATATATATATATATATATATATATATATATATATATATATATAAAAAAAATTGAACAAGTACACAAACTGCAATACTTTACACATCTCATTCTGATTACATAATAAAAAAAAAAGAGGCATACATTCATCAAGATTAACCACTCCGTGAGTGTTACTTGAGCTCTGATCATTAAATTTGTTTTGAATTTGTATATTATACACGTCAATGTTGGATAACCTCTGGAATACTAAGGCCTCGGACCCGCTGCGCTCGGTGGCGCGGGCAGCCACACGCGAGCTCCCCACCAGCAGGGGAATCCTCCCGAGCCGGTCCCGGTCCCCCCTGGCGGCACAGCGCACTACACGCTGTGGCGCGTCAGCCGCTATGGGATACAAGAGAATGGTGATCCCTAGCGTTGACGCGTCACGTGGTGTGGCTGTAAGCCAATGGGGAGGGGAGGCTTCGGGAGTAGGAGAGGCTTCGGGGAGCGGGGAGGAGTGTGGAGTGAAAGCAGCGTGAGTGCCTGTGTGTGTGTCTGAGTGCCTGTCTGTGTGTGTGTCTGAGTGCGTGCGTTCCTGTCTGTGTGTGTGTATGAGTGCCTGCGTGTGTGTGTGCCTGTCTGTGTGTATGTGTTTGTGTGTGTGTGTGTTGCTTTACTTACCTTCAATCCGCAGCCCGAGCCGTGGAGGGGGGGGAGAGAGTAGCGGGTCCCTCCGCTCAAGCCATGCCCCCCTCCCACTCCCGCCCACCTCCCGATCTCTACAGACCGCATATCGCGGTCTGTGTATGTCAGCGCCCCGCCTGTATGCAGTGCGGGCGCGCTGACTCTGGGAGCGGGGCCTTAGCCTAAAGCTGGCCGACCAGTGTTCTTTTCAGGAATGTGCTTTCTGACCGAGCCCAGATAACTACTACTTTGACATTGTTGCATAAAACCAACATGCCCCATACAAAGGTAGTCCATGTTCTATATTCTTTTATAGTTGTTATATTTTTGCAATTAGGCTTTTGATCCTAAATTTGCATGTCACTCCCTTAAGTCTAATAAGTGAGACTACTGCTTTTAAAGACAGGTTGTCCAGGACGATTCAAACTTGACTTCTTAAAAGGCCCTAAGCTCTATTCAATTACTTATTTTTTTTTTTTTACCTAGCAACAGTGGTTTATGATCTAACATTTTAAATCCATATGACATCTGGACTTTTTAGGGGGAAGTTAGTTTATTAACATTTGCCTTCAGTTTTACAACATATTAAAACCTTAATAAATCAGTGCACAACGGTTGAGGAGGACATTTTAAAGGCAGCTGTCCCGCCATCCCCAGCCACACTGCAACCTATTAACAAGTAGCAGGCGTAACAGCTACGTTACTTTAGGTATCCTTTCATAGCACGTTAAAAAGGCACAACTAGAAAAGTTTTCTGGACGAAATCACCTTTTGTTTATTTTGATTCTAGACTGTGAATAACAATTCTGGTTACATCCTTAAACCAAGATTATTAGGCAATACATTTTAAGTTAATTTATGGTAACATTAGCTGTTGTGTAATGCCCCTATAAGTGAGTAAAACAAACATATTTATAGGCTGTTCAAAACTGTTCTAAATTAAAAACATTATATATTTGCCACATGAAATTAAATGGTTTAATTTATGAAACAATAACAAATTATACTGCAAATGTCACGTTGAATTGCTTACTTGAGAGTTCAATTTCAGCAACACAGAGCTAATTAGGCTAATAAGGTTAGCATAAAAATAATAGTAGGCTATACATGTAAACAGCAGGAAAGTGTTATTGCCCCTCTAGAGGCCCTTCAAATCCTCTTAAAACGTAAGTAATTCTAAAAAGGAGGCGTGCACAAAACACCTTCAATAGTGTAGATGTTTTTATTCAATAATAATAAAGTTTTGTTGCATTAAAAACTTGACAAACAGTCACCTTTCTCTGTTATATTACAGAGTTCCAGTAACATTTATAGACAAATGTTTAAATAAATAGAATAGAAATGGTTGTTTTATTACTTTTTTTTCTTTACTCAGATTTGTATCTGTAAATGCACTACCATTTAAAGTAAGATATACTTTTATTTATTTGTTTCGCAGGCACTTTCAAAGCATACAATTACAAAACTAATAATGACCAAATGTCTTCCTTCAAACTATGGAGAATATACAGATAAAAATCCCAATTCAACTGCATTGGTAGAGTCCGAAATTGATTGCCTTTTTCTAGTAGCTGTACCGGTCCTGAAAAAAAAAAGCGGATTATATGTATACAGCTTTTAGCAGACCAACAGAGTTCTTCATAGATTACATTCCAGTTTATAGAGCTTTCAAAACCTCATAGGTTTCTTCTTCAAGTGGTCTGAGGTAGCACAATTAGAAGGAAATATATATCTCAAAGTGATGAGTAAGGGTGGTGACAAACTTGTAGGGGGTTTTACAAGTGGAATGGTGAGAACATTAGCGTAAATTAGGAGGAGCCAAGTATCCTAAGTGTTAGGCCTCGGCCATGTTCCTTGCTTGCTGGCGGAAGCGCGCTCAGCACTGAGCCCCTACAGCCGCAATTAGAGCGGCTTTAGTAGGGGCTCACCTGCGCTTCCGGAAGCGCAGGTCTTAGGGGAATTTTAAATTCCCCTGCTTGCCGGCGAGACAGGCCGGTAACGTGAGCGGTTCGCCCAATGAGGGCGAATCAGCTCCGTGACGTCACTGGCCCGCCCCCGGCCAGTGACGCGCCCGCCCCCGGACGGCTGCTGAGAGCGCTTGCGGTAAGCAACCGCAAGGCCAGGAAAAGAACCCGCTTTCCCTGAGCTTCAGCGCCTCAGCACGCCAGCGGTAAGCGTTTCCGAGGCCTTAGAGGTGGAATAGCAGAGGAATGCTTAAGCATCAGCTTTGCTCACACCTTCTATATGTGGAGCAGGAATTGAATGTTACTATAAATTGGTCAAATCCAGTATCTTGTTTTAAGACAATATTTTGAGTTAAGTTGAATATGTTTTTAATGCCCATGAATTTTCCTCTTGTGTATTTGTAAAAATCCCTTTGAGACTAATTACTGTAAAAGCTGTCCCTGCTGATCGACATTGGATTGCATTCTTTTTTTTTTATTGCTGCGTTTTTCATAATTTTTTTTGTATCTCGATTCATCAGATATAAGCATTAAAAAAATTAAGGGGTTTGATCTATAAACTGTTATAGGGCCGATCTGGTGCCATCACAACCTATAGAATAAGCTCCTAAGTGCCTTGGGTGGTTAACATAGAGCTTTCCCCAAAGCCCAGTACAGTCTAAGGGTAGCCTCAGAAGCTAGGGAAGTGAATGATCCCTCTATAGATCTTATTTTTCTAATATAGCGGTGCGCAAACTGGGGGCACGCGAGAATTTGCAGGGGGGGCACGGGCTGTTACAGAGGCCCCGCTCTCTTCCCCCAGGCATTTAATTTAATGCCGGGGGAGGCGTGAGGCCTCTGTAACCTCACTAACCTACTGGCAGCCGGGTCTTTGGTGACATGTCGCCATGGCAATGCGCATCAAATGATGCAGTGGGGTCACGAGACATGACCCACAACATCATTTGAAGCTGTGCCTTCGGGGAAGGGAAGGGGGGCGCAAACGCTGTGGCTCCCAGGAAGGGGGCCGCAGCTGAAAAAGTTTGCGCAGCGCTGTTCTAATCCATGATGATGGTGGTCTTTTTACATATTCAGTAACTTTGCATGTTTTGCATTTCTTTTGATTGCAGTACTGTTCCCTTAAATGTCTGTATTAAGGTTAGATACCAATCCAAAAGATATTCATGTTGGAAAGTGGCTTGCAGGTGATCATGGGTGGTTCTGGAATAATAGTTTTCAGTTTTCATGGGTTGTAGCTCTTTGATGATATCTTTGGGTTGTACGTTATGACTGACGAGAGGAATCAGTTTAGTTTACCTTTTTTAATTTGTAATCTCTCTTGAGACCTGTATTGCTTATTCCATTTCACGATTTGGTGGGCAGAGTGGTCTTGTTCCATGAAGTCCTTATGAAGTGATTTGAGGTGTTTATCCCCTATGCTCGCATTAAAGCAGAGTCTGTGGTATCTGACGGTCTGGCTGAAATTAACAGATTTTATTTTGGTGTGGCAGGGATGGAAGCTGGTTTTATGCAATTGATCTATGGGTTTTCTATAGATGGCCGAGCCAACATAACCATCTTTTATGGTGATTTGATTGTGGTGTCAAAGAAATAGTGGTAGAATATGTCAAGGACCGTTTTATAGCTGTTGATGTCCTTGTGAAACCAAGGGATTGTCCAATGATAATTGTCATCCACTGTATATACGTGAGGTACAGATGTAGCGGACATTATTGCCTCAACTAATGCTACTGTGTTATTAATGCAAGTTTTACAGTGAACATCATTGAAACAATGGTAACATGTGTGTTCTCCATAACGCATGTGATATTTATTTCTGCATTATTTCAGAGTAATTCTGTCTTAATGGAGGTAATAATGTGGGAGGGCATACTGTGATGTGGCTGTAGGTTTTAAATACTTTGGCCAAAATATTGAAGTAAATGACCCTTGCTGATGAGAAGATAAATAGATAAGTATTTTACTATATAATTTGTCATATTGGAAGTAGCACTGGGGCTTTTTATCTTCTGTTCTATACATGTCACATTCCTAGTAGCACTCCTTTTAACACAAATATATATGATGTGGCGGATTTGGGTTCTGAGTTTACAGGGGCTGTGTGTGTGGGTAATAATGTTGGCAACATCTGTACATGGGTTCAGCTTGTTCTCTCGGAAAGTCCTCCTCTAGATGGACCATAAAGAGGTTGGCATATTGTGGTACCATGCATGTGCCCATGGGAGTGACCATTTTTTGCAGAAAGTAGATCACCAAAAGAGAAGTTGAAATGAGAAAAAAATTTTTAATAGGTTTTAGTGACTATGTTGTCAGGGACGTATTGTGAGCACTTAGTTGTAGGAATCTCTAGTAGAACGCAATACCATATTTGCAAGGAATGTTAGTGTAAAGCAAGTTGACATCCATGGAGGCTAAGACAGAATTGGAGACCTGTCGTTTCCTCTGCAACGCTGTGGTGTTTTGGATAAAGTTTTTGGTGTTTGTTGCTAGAGCTGCAAGAATGGTTTCAATGAGTACCTTTTATATATTTTTGTTGGTTGGGGTCTTCAACAATCCAGAACACATTTCAAATTAGTTTTTTTATTATTGATTCTGGTTTATTGAGATATAGACCATGTGTCAATGCTCACATTTAAAAAATAAATATATTGGAATAGAAAGGGTTAATTAAGCAACATTGTTCTGGGACTCTTTATAGTTCACCAAATAAAGAAGGAACTTTTACAAAAATCAATGGACCATCACTTAACATGACAGGTGATTTTCAGTGTTTTTAAGCTCCTCTGTGTCCTCTAATATTGACATAAGCAGACTATAGTTACATAGTAGATGAGGTTGAAAAACAATATACAGTACGTCCATCAATTTCAACCTATGCTAAATTTAGACGACAGATATTTATTCTATATTTTTACTTACTGTATATTGATATAGAGGAAGGCAAACACAAAACCCCATCATGGATTTGAACAGCAGGTAGAGAGGAAAGATCAGAGCCATGGTTTACAAATCCGGAGCACTAAAAGGATGACTTACAAGGAAGTGTACTTCAATTTAAGTTTTTAATGCAAGCAGCAGCATTATGAGTGTATCATAATAACTTTAGTCCTGTTATTGAATAAAGCTATCTACCCTATTTAAGTGGTTTGTTTGTACTCTTAGAAATGCTTTAATTTCAGCAATCACATAGGGAAAAGTCAGAAGATGGTACCACTGTTCATCTCTTTTGCACATCTGGGAATTGCAATACATGTCTGTAGTGTACATCCTTGATATTGTGTGATTTAGGTTCTGTTATATTATTAAAGCACTGTACACATTTGTGGCCAAAAAAAAAAAAAAAATCATTATATTTGATGATGTTTGCTTTCATTGGTATGAAAGTACAGTATTTTGTTGTTAAATTAATACCATAAAGCAGGGGAGCACAATCTTTTCCCCCTGCCGGCTATCCCCCCCCTCCTTACTTTGGCTCCGGCGTTCTGACGTCAAGACGCCGTGGCGTCACGTTACCAGTTGCGTCATTTGATGCCATGTCGCTATAGCAACGCATCTCCAGAAGCTGTCTGAGCCAAGGTGAAGTTTACAGAGGCCTTCGCTGCTCTGCCTGCAGAGAATACCGGGCATGCCCCCCAGTTTGTGCTCTCCTGCCACAAAGCATAACATTTGTGAAATGTTATGTTCACCCAACTCAATTTTAAAATGTATATGCTTGATGTAGCCTTTTAACAAACTATTTAAGATTGACGTTTCAGTATATCTATTTTGTTGCACAGATGTATGTATGTCTTTATTTATATAGCACCATTAATGTACATAGCGCTTCATAGCATTAATACACGTGACAATCATATAAATAGCAAATAATACAAATAACAGATCATGGCAATAAGTGCCTCAGACATAAAAGTAACATTTAGGAAAAGGAGTCCCTGCTCTGAAGAGCTTACAATCTAATTGGTAGGTAGGAAGAATGTACAGAGACAGTAGGAGGGCATTCTGGTAAGTGCGTCTGCAAGGGGCCAAGGTTTATGTATGAGGTGTCATGTGTCAGCCACAGAGCTACTCATAAGCTTCGTTAAGGAGGTGTGTTTTAAGGTGGGTCTTAAAGGTGGATAGAGAGGGCGCTAGTCGGAAATTCAGGGGAAGGGCATTTCCAGGGGTGTGGGGCAGTCAGTGAGAAAAGTTTTTAAGGCGGGAGAGGGCTTTAGATACAAGGGGGTAGATAGATTCATCCTTGAGCGGAACGCATATTGATTGCAAATGTGTAAGCTTTTTAATGGATGCTGTTTTCAGACATATAAGTCAGGGACAAGGCCTGTATACAGGGACAAGGCCTGTATAATTAAATGCTAATTGTATGATTTGTAACATTAAATAAAAAAAATTATAAAATGTTATTAGTGCTTCTCTGATAAAATTTGAGACTTTTAAATACAGCAATACTACTTTCAAACTTTTTTTCACCTTTATTATTTTTATATGAAAAGCATGTGACCATGTACAATTCTACATTCTCACCCAAGCTGGCAATTGGCTGGTGCTCCTGCCATAAATCTGTCAAAATCCTGATTGTGTGCCCAGGACTGCCGACAAAGTGGGACAGCCGGGACTCCTGCCCCGGTGGGTAAAGGGGTTCCCTTCCGGCAAACCTACCATGTTTCCTGCTCCACAGAGGGGGCCTTCTGGAAGCTGTCCTTGTAGGTGCATGCTGTAGGCAGGTGGAGAGGAGGCACCCCTGACAGGCACCTTCCAGTAGGAAGCTCTGCAGGCTCCCTGCAGGGGCCTCTAACAGGCCGCCTCAATCCTCCAGGGCTGAAGGTAGGCTCCTGTCCGTCCCTCTGTGTCCCCCCCCCCCCCCCTCCTCTCCTCTGTCTCTCGCCCCCTTTCCATAAGTATCCCCTCCAGGCCCTTATTTGATTTCCCCCCCTCAGGGACCCCTGGTGCACCAAGGGGGCCTGCTCCTTTACTTTGACCCCAATATTTCTGTCGGTGGCCCTATGTGCACCTAACATTAATGGCTGATTCAGTCAGTGTAACTCAGCAGCTACAATATATCATTATATTATTAAGGTAACATTATTTATTGTAACAGTGTACAACTGAAACTGCTGAGAACGTTTGCAACAAATTATGCCGAACAGGAAAGTGTTGCAGATATCTTGCACTGCTTGGGAGGTGGGTTAAAACCTGCTATGTTCCTCCAAATAAATTAAATTAAGATTTCCCTGACATGGAGAAGCAGCTACACAGAATGTTGAATATGGGCCTAAGTCAACTAAACAATTAAATGGCAGTTCAACCTACTAGGCACAAAAATTAAATATTTTTATTAGTAAACTAATAAAATAGTACGGCTTACAAACATAAAAGTAAAATCAGCATAGGCCTACCTACAGTAAACTTTATTTTTGTTTGTATTTAATAGGCTTCCTTTGCTGTCAGGGGGGGATGATGCCACAGCCAGTTTGACTGTAGTGTGGTGTTGATGTTATGTGCAAAATCACTCAAGCCAGTCTGGTGACTTCACCACTGTGCGCCTCTGACTTCTGAATGAGCAAAAAACAGTATGGCATCTGTGTACTGTAGTATGATGGTATTCTTTTGTAACAGGAAGAACCATTTCAAGACCTTTGGTTATATTGACCTGTGCCTCACAGGCAATGTAAAGTAAGGGATTTGGGAATATATATATATATATATATATATATATATATATATATATATATATATATATATATATATATATATATATGCAAATACAACTGTATGCTCATCTGCATGTCTTAGGCAGGTCTGCAACCCCGCCTTTCCTCATTATCACCCAGCATACAGCACTCATCTGGAAATAAAATTATCCTAAAAAAAAACAGGATTTTTTTAAAATCTAAAAGCAATCTGATCTAATTTCATTTTCATATGAGAAGTCTTCATTTCACATTTAAAAAAAATCTTCCCCAGAGACAAAAACACATGCCTTCCCATGCTTCTGAAAGGAACCCTACAGATGCTACACTTGTTGACTTAAGCAATGCCTCTTCTCCTCATTTCAAGAATGCAGTCAGCTGTTAAGGCATCTTCCAGAGTTGTCCTGGTCACACCAAGATGTCAAAAATGACTTGACTTGTGGCCCTCCCTCTGACAAATAAAGCCTCTCTCTTACAGCTGTTAAAGCCTGTTCATTTTAGTGCTCCTCTCTGAAAGCAGTACATTTGAATGGCTGCACCAGCTGCTTGCTTTATTTACAGTATTTCAACAAGAGAAAACATCTAAATTGGATGGTATGCCTTTCAAATGTTAAAATATTTTCAATCTACATTAAAAGGGCCCTCATATAGACAGTTTTAAAAGACACAAAAGCGTGTATACTTTTATGGTTTTCTTTGGCCTGTCTCCAGTCCACCCGATGGATATGAGCTTATAGACTGCATGTAGCCTTTGTAACCACGCAAAGTATCCTCAGCAAAATCTACAGAAAAAAGTGAAAGCTATTTGTACAAGCATTGAATCCACCATTCTCTGAATAGTGAAATACTGTAGTAAAAATGTTATCAATCAATACTGATGAGGAACACTTACAGATGTAGCAAGATGTACAGTCCTCCGATTCGCAGGCAAACATGCAAAAGTCTGCGGCACCGGGGACACTATCTGCCATGATGGAGCTATGTGGGGGGGGGGTCCATGTTTCTGAATGGAACCACCTGCAGCGTTAATCCTTCAGTGCTGTGACCACTGCAGTCGTGGGACTGAGTGTGACCGAGTGTGGCAGCGACACAGAAGACAATACGTCATCCTACATCTGCATGAGCATGTTTACATCTCAGACAGGTCCCCAAACCTGCATTACTTCATATACACAGCATGCAATACTTTAGCTGCAGCCAGGAATTCTGGGTAATGACATACAAATGAGCACTCATAGTACATCACTTTGTGCTGCTTATCCACTATGTGGATCCCTTTAAGCTTTTACCTGCTGTTTTTGCACAGCTTTTAAAGCAAAGGCAGGGTCAAAAAGTGCATGGCCAGTGTATCAAATCAAAACCACATTTAAGCCTGACAAAAGGTATAAACAGGATTCACAAAAACAAAATATTAGCAGAATGCGTCAGGTTGAAAATGAAAGTTGAAGGAGGTCCCCCCATTTATGGAGAGTCCGGCATCATAGTTTAACACAATGCACAATAGGTCATCACAATAGGTCAATTTTGGTGAAACTAAAAATCTTTTCTACAGTGTACCAAGAAAAATACAAGAATTCCTTTGAAGAATTTGTTAGAGACTATCAACAATCAACATGTAACAAATTGGAAAACAGCAATGTCCTCTGTTGTATAAACTACAACTAAATTGTCTTTTATGCAAAGCCTAACCTAATGGAATTTTCTACATTCCCTCATATGCATGGATCAAATTTCAATCCATACCATGGCCGAATTCCTAGAACACAACAGAGACAAAAACAAAAATACATGATACATGCACATAGAATATAGCATAATCCTGACAAACAGTAAGACATCAAAGAAAAGGACACAAACCTACCAAATGATGCGGACATGTCAAAGGCACTTTCATCAAATAAAAACTGTAAAAAGTTGCAGCAACATGGAAAAAAAAACAGAATCCTGTGTACGTTCCAAGCAAATCCGTCTGCTTCCCTTAACTTTATAAGGCACAGCAGACATGCAGCTCAACAAGCGGCAGCTCAGGCAAGAAAGACTGCAGCTGCAAATTTGCTACCCTTCCTAGTTGGTTTTCTCGGATAGCTTCCTCCCTCTAACCATTCTGAAGCAAACATCGTAGAAAGGAATATTCTAAGCAGTCATTAGAAGGGCAAGGGTAAAACAGGCTTCTGTCTAAATACAGCCATACAGTTTTAGAAACACTGGAGTAGTTCTCTCCATGCAGCTGGAAAATAATCCAGTGATTGTCTAGATTTGCTCTTTGCTGTCACTGCCAGCATACTGATTTTCCCTTCTCCGGTAACTCCGCCTCATCTGAAATTTTTTCCCTCCTAAGTGTCTCACTCCCTCTAGCTCAAATACACACAAAGTACTGTTTCTCATTTTCCCATTCTGGTTTTTCCAATGGACAAGCCTTGTTGCAGGTCAAAGGCCAAGCTTGATCTTATTTCCGTTTTAGTTGGAAGGAGAAACATGCTTTTTTTTTTTTTTTTTTTTTACAGCTTAAAGGATTAGCAACATTAGGTGGTTTTATTGATCAAGCTTCACCATTTCACTAAATCTGAATGTACAAATATGATTTAAAAAAATAATCTAAATAGGATTGCATTTAGCTTTTAAAGAAATATGGTCTGGTTTAATAACAGTACGATATATACTAGCTATTTTTTATTTAAGTTTTAGCATTACATAAAATGTTTAAACCAAACCCATTTACAGGAGTAATATCCTTCAGAGTTTGGGTGAAACTCCGTGTTATTATTATTTAAATTGTTGAGGGCCAGGAAAATGCCTGGTGATGACAGACAATACATTTCCTCTGTAAATTGTTCTGTTGTCAACTATGGGGAACCAGACCTAAAGAAAGGATGTGTAAAGGAAATGAGGTACTATATAAGAAGGGCTTATCGTTTTTGTCTAGATCTACAAAATTGAGACAATAGCATTTTATATTCCTAGGTTAAAAAAAATGTTTTATACTTTTGAAGGCTGTTCAATATAAAAGTGGGTTAACACATTGTTAAAGCATATATCATTCACATAAATAGAAGTTAACTAGCTGATATACCCGGCGTTGCCTGGGATTGCAGGGCAGGGGGCGAATGGCAGGGGGAAGGGGGGTGAAAGGCGGGCAGGGGGGGTTGAAAGGCAAGGGTGGGGGGGTGAAAGGCAAGGCCTGGGTGGGGGGGGGGGGGGGGGGGTGAAAGGCAAGTTCGGGGTAGGGGGGTGAAAGGCAAGGCCGGGGTGGGGGGGTGAAAGGCAGGGCCAGAGGGGGGTGAAAGGCAGGGCCAGAGGGGGGTGAAGGCAGGGCCGGGGGGGTGAAGGCAGGGCCGGGGGGGTGAAAGGCAAGGCCGGGGGGGGGGGGGGTGAAAGGCAGGGCCGGGATCCCTCCCCCTGCTTTTCCTCACCTGGCACCCTGCCGCACTCCTCCTCGGGCTGCCACTAGGGCTCTCGCCCCTCCTGGGCTCCCGGTGGCAAAGAGAAGCAAGTGCGCGGCCCCACCTTCCGGCCGCCCTCCTCCTCCTCCACCTCGGGCTCCTCGGCAGTGTCCGCTCTCAGGGTTGGTGAGCCGGGGTAGCGGTGTGTGGGGGGGTGAGCCGGAGAGCACGTGCTCTGGGAGGGGGTGTGGGTTAATGGGAGAGCGCCGGGGAAGAGGGAGAGCGCCAGGGAGCGGGCTGACGGCGGAAACGCACGCATCTCCCTCCCCTCTGGCTGCAGGGAGAGGTGAAGAGAGCCGGAGGAGCGCTCTCGTGGGGGGGTGGGGCCCGAGGAAAAGAGCCGAGTGGGCAGGCGGCGGCACCGAGGAGCGGGCGCCGATGGCTGTGGGTAGCGGTGCTGGCGGCGCCGGGGAGGCTTAGGTTTGCTGTGAGGGGGGGGGGGTGTGGGGAGAGGTGAGGCGGCGGCACTGAGGAGCGGGCGCAGATGGCCGTGGGTAGCTGTGTCGGCGGCGGATGAGTGTGGCAGTTGGGACCAATGAGAGGCATGCGGGGTTGGGGCCGGGCCACGAACCAATCTGATTGACCAGAGGGTGAGTGACAGACCAACTGACCAATCAGATTGCCCATAAGCACAGCAAATATACAACGTTTTCAAATATATATATATATATATATATATATATATATATATATATATAAATGCGCCATTAGCTAAGCACTACCCTGGGCTCACCATATAATGAAGAATGCCTTTGTGTTTAACTCTACTCAGTCCACAAAATGCTTAAAATTCTAATGCAAAGATGCAATATTTAAAATAGCAGTTCCTCCTAGGTTTTTTTAATTTTTTTATTATAACAATTATTTTTTTACTGGTTTAACCAGGGGATTCCCCAGAGTCAAACGCCACTATTTTGAGATCTGGTTTCCCGAGATACTTATTTGAGCGATGTTTTAATCCAGTTTTTTAAATGTTTAACTTGCATAAACATGGTGAACTGAGACTTAGGATGGATTTGAGTCCCCTTTTGTCCATTGTCATTGTGTGTTCCCTCCCCCTCCTTTTATCTTTATTGCCTCTCTAATAAGGACCGGGTGAGGTTAGGGTAAAGAAACACATGGTAAATAATCTAGAAATAACAACAATACTTGATTGGGAAACACTTCCCCATGCAGATGACCCTTAAGGTAATTAAAGCAAAAACCCCAAGAAACATCCAAAATAAAAATGTGTACATAATTGGAACCAGGGATACCTCTGGGAGTTCAATTGGGCTAATTTCAGCACCTCGGACCCCATGGATCCTGAGATAATGACCGTTTTCTATGCCAGTGAACTTTCTGAAAAATTCTACATGGCTGCCGGTTCGAAAAATAGGAAGATGCAACCAATGACATTGCAGCTTCCTATTTACATGCAGGTGCCGCAAGATTTGGTGGCCACATGAAGCTGAAAATAGCATGGTTCCCAGTCTAAAAAAAAAAAAATCTTTGTAGTGCTATAGTTAATTGCAATCATTTCTCTGTTTTAGGTTTGTTTAACAAATCTCATTACTTTGGGAACACCTGGTGAGGACATCTATAGAGTGTTTCTGTGATTCCAAAACCTCAGACAAGACACTAAGGCTACGGTCTCAGTCACTGCGTGCATGCGCGCGTCGGAGCGCCTGGTGGCGTGTGTACCAGTTTAAGCAGCAATATGTGATCTAGGGGTTGCAATTGGATGTGCGTCTTGAGTAGAGCACTGGGAGGCGTGGTGGGGTTGCAGCGGGGGAGCGCCAATGATGTCACGTGGCTGGTTCACTCTCATTGGCTGAACCGCCGCAGTGACGTGGCCCACGCTCGGCCGCACATCGTGCTTTGTGTGCATGCGCACACATGTTGACTGTGTCTGCTCCCATGGGCTGAATGCGCTCACAATTCCCTCAGGAACGAGTCCACCCAAGAGTCGCCTTTCTTTTTAAATTATGGCTCCCACCCAGCCCGTCTCCCTATCTCATCTAATCTCTCTGGAGTTCCGGCAGCAGACTCCAGGGTAAACTTTCTTCAAAACGCATGGAGGAGAATTAAAAAAACCTTCAGGAGGCAGTCCTCAGACAGAAGGAACAGGCGGAAGGAAAAGGCGCCCAAATATAGGTCAGGTGACAAGGTATGGCTATCTTCAAGGAATATAAGGTTGAAGACGCCTACAATGAAACTGGCTCCACGGTTCCTGGGTCCGTTCAGAATTCAGGAACAGGTCAATCCTGTGGCTTATCGCCTTCAACTGCCTCCATCGATGAAGATACCATCAGTCTTCCATGTCTCGTTATTAAAGCCAGTTATTCAGAGCTCTCGATTCCCCGATGCCTCGCCTAGGCCACCTCTGGTCATGGTTCAGGGACAGGAAGAGTTCGAGATTCAGTCGATTATTGATTCTAGACACTCCAGAGTCCAATTTTTAGTTCATTGGAAAGGTTTCCGACCTGAAGAACGCTCATGGATACCACTTCGCCAGATCCATGCTCCGAGCTTACTAAGGCGGAACCATGCCAGGTTTCCGAATAAGCTGTATAGTAATGGTCCTGAGGCCGATCCTCAAGGGAGGGGGGGGGTACTGTAAGGAATCAGGGAACACATCCTTTGCAGCGTGTTCCCTCCTTACCTGCTGCTGCCGCCGCGGCCACTGTTGCTGCCCATGCACGCTCCCCTGCTCTCATTACAGAGCGCGCGAACCCGCAGCTCTTCTAGCTGCCGCACGGAACCTGGTCCCACCTCCCGCGTATCTCTCCTGCGCGATGCGCACACGTGATGACGTGCGACAATCCCCAGCTGCATGGCAAGTCTCTTCTCCCTGTCTTGTTGCCTGCAGCCTATCCCAGCTCCGTTGGGGACGCGCCTCTGCTCCGCCTCCTGTTCCCATTGGTCTGTCCTGCCTTTAAATACTTCCTGATTCCTCCCATGCTTTGCTCAACATAATCCTATGTAGCCTCGTGAAGCTCACTTCTGTTGTGCAGTGCTTGGTCTCCTTTGCAGTTAACCTCTTGTGTACCGACTCGGCTTGTTTGTGGACCCTTCTGGATTTTGGCATACCCTCGACTACGGCGATCTCTCCTACCCTTGAATACGGCATACGGACTCGGATTATGCTGCTCTCTCCAATCCCAGACCACGGCGTACGGACCCCTACTATCCTGTCTTCTCCAATCCAAGAACTCAGCAAGTATACCGCATCTTCTACACTCTCCAACCCAGACACGGCAACGCTAAACTATCCGCCTTCCAGGCACGTCTCTGCTGCTGCGGGTGTGTGGTGTTATACCTTCCCACCTCAGTGCCGGGGTCTTGTCTTGTTTGTGGGCAGCGTGAGCGTTACACCAGCCCCTACATGCAGTGAACGTTTCATCAGTAACCCTTCTCCATGATGGTGCTTAGTGTCCTCATAAAGACTCAAAGCGTTCACCTGAATTAAGGCTAAACTAATAGGCACATGACTAAGGTAGATATCCTGAGATAGGGTATTTATAGTATGTTCTTTCACTATATCACTCGAAAATTTGAATTGTTCATATGTTTTAAATACCGTAGAAATTGGGTAGCAAATTATATTGAAAACTCCAATCCAAATAGGGAACAGAACAATTGTCCATTTTCCTATAAAAGATAAGTATGCCTTTTGTCTTTTTGTCTTAAAAATAAATAAAAATATAAAATAAAATATATATTTATAATATATTTTTTATCGCACACACCATTTAAAAAAAAAATATATATTTTTTTTATGGATTCATCTCTCCCCCTGCCAACCTATCCTTATCATAGATAGAAGAACTCAAGTTATCATAAATATTAAGAGCTTACAATACAGTAAATGTAGAATGAAAAGGGTGTGATATTCTCACCATGCCCCGATCTGAAAATGTCTGTTGGGCTGCAGAACTGTTGCCTAGCTTCAATCATTTGAGGATAATTGGGAGGAGTTTTCCCTGAAAAAATACAAAAAAAAAAAAAAGTATTGCACAGTTTTGTGATTGAATCGATTCGGAAACAACAGTTTAATGATACCTTTATTCTTACCATAGGGCGTTTCTGGTGAAATAGGAAAAGCTGGTGTAGGTGGAACAGGTTCATTACCATTCTTAGTAGGAGAAAATATATTATCTACTTCATCAAAGTCTCCGTGGTAACTAGGAATGCTCACCTGAAACAAACACGAAGCACAGCAAAAATGTTAATGCAAATGGGAAAAATTATTTAATGTACAGTACAACTGGAGGCTAACCTTTGTATTGCCGCATTAAAAGCCTGAAAACCTTTTAACACATTTTTTTTAAATGGTGGTCACAAGTTTACAGATTAGCACGGCACTAAACATATAGGCCTGTGTGTTACAGACTATGCCTAGTGTATTTTTACAAAAATACCTCTTTTGGCTGTCCAATCATTGGAAATGACCTAAGAGTTGAATCCTGCTCCGGTGACTTCTTCCAGCCGTACGTGCTGTATTGCTGTTGAGCTGGAGAGTCATTGTCATACTGACCAAAACTGAGCTTTCTCATTCTTGCCAAAGAAACATCGTCTGTTTGTGAACCTGTCGGCAAAAAAGCAAAAAGATTAGCTGCCCGATATTTATATATAATTGTAGTAAAGATCACATACTACTAAATAACAGTTGTTTTATATTATAGGCTAAATTTGTAAAATTCCAGGCATTATTGAAATCCCTGCTCTCTGATTGGTTAAAATTCCAGGAATAATTCATTCAGTAATGCCTGGAATTTTTGGCAACTTGCCAATTCACCTTTCAGAGATATAGGGGAAGCGCACTGAGAATTTGAAAATAAAAAAAACTGCCAAATTTAAAACTGCTAACAGTAAATACCTCTCCCGTCCAAGCTCCAGCAGCACCATGCTCCTCTCCTCACACACAGCACTGCAGCATAAGCAGGCTCTCTCTCACAGCGTCACCTCCGCTACTCTCCTCACACACAGCACAGGGACATATGCAGGCTCTCTCTCACAACTGCACCTCCGCTACTCTCGTCACACACAGCACAGCAGCATATGCAGTCTCACTCACACAGCTGCTACTGCTGTCAGAAGCTGGTGGGTCCTAACTAGTAACTTTGTTACTTGCCACAAAGTAATATTTCTTCCACCGCTTGCATAGCTTCTGCTAATGTAATTTTGTATCTGTTTTTTATTTAGTTTGAAGTTAAAATCATTGTCCCCAACTTCTCTTCCCCATTTCCCCTTCACCCACCTCTCCCCCTCCCCGTCTATTCCCCCTATACACCCACTTCTCTCCCCTCCTCTACCTCTCTTCTCCCCTTCTCTCTCCCCTCTCTACACCTCTTCCCACTCACCTCACTCTCCCCCCCACCCCTCACCTCGCTCTCCCCCCACCCACTCACCTCACTCACCTCCCCACCCTCACCTCGCTCTCTCCCCACCATCCCCTCACCTCGTTCTCTACCCCCACCCCCACACCCCACCCCCCATTCTTCCAAATGCTTTTTTGTATAGGCATTGTTTTTTACTTTACATTCCTTAAAATGTATAGATCAGTTCTTCACAATGAAGACTATCCCAGACCATATTTTATGGTCAAACATTAAGATAGTACCAAACTATCTTGCTGTTACGGTTTTGCTCCCACGCACAAGCCGAGAGAAGGAAAGGGACCCGATAGCGAGGTGGGGAAGCCGCAGGAGACACGAAAAAGGAGTAAGTGCCACGCAGCTGGGGGGCGGTGCAAATAGTCGCGCGCCACAAGCAGGCGAATGCGCGACGCATCCGGAGGAGCAGAGCCAAGCTCTGTGGCATGACTAGCCCAGCTGAATGTGCGTGCATGCTCTGACAGCAGAGCGGGGATGCGAGCGCTCTCAGGCACTAACGCGGGTGTGTGTGTTTGCCACTAGTGAGGAGCAAGGGAGGATAGAGTCCAGAGCACAAGGTCACAAGAGAATTACTACCTGGAGGACGCCCAGCCTCCTTGAAGACATAATGCCAGAAACAGAAGGATGCAGCAACACTAAATACAAAGTAAGGGTTCTTAGTTTAATCCTTCGGCCAAAGAATTGAAATCCTTGTACCACGTCAAGGTAAACCCTAATCAGCAGGTCCTATACTACCCGCACGGTAAACTAACCTCAGTAGTAGAATGAGTGACTGTCCCAGTCTTCCGGAATCCAAAGGAGAAGAGTAAGTGTCCCAGAGGAAGTCCAGATAGGAACAGCATGTGATGGGCAGGCACGCGAAGCATAGAATACTGGGGTAGTACTTCTCAGGACCCAGGGCAGGTAGCAACTGACTGTATTTAAAAGGCAGCGGCAGCTGTTAGCAATGAGAAATTCAGAGAGAGGCTTACTTCTGTCAGGAGGAAGAGGGCAGGATTTGCCAGAAAGCAAGATGGCGTTGCTTGCTTCAGAATACTTGAAGACACTTCCTCTAGAGAAGACAAGGGAGGGGCGGAGCGGAGGCGCGGCCTCTGCGGAAGCAAGGAAAGGTTCAGAACACAGAGACATCAGAGAATCTTGACTCGCAGCTAGAGGGCGGAGTACGCCGTCACGTGTGTGCGCCGCGCGTGAGAGAATGCGCAACGCGACTGGGGGTGGGTACGAGTAGAGGAACCGTGGGTGCGTGCATGCTCTGTAAGGAGAGCGGGAACTGAAATGCAGCAGGTAAGGAGGGAACACGCCGCATTGGGCGAGTTCCCCGATTCCTTACACTTGCGTATAAAGCCTAAGAATGTTCAAACTGCAGAAAACAACAGAAGATAAATTACTACCAGACATAAATACAAGAACAGACATCTCAATAATTGATGTACAGTACCGGGTTCTAAAAAACACTGGGTACCTGGAGAAAAAATTACCCGGCCAGGTAGGTTTGGAGGACAGCAGCCAGCGACAGTGGGAGAGGAGGAGGATGGCATCCTGCAGAGAATGACGACAGCGGGTGGAACAGGGAGACAAGGATGGCAGCCTGCAGCGAAGCTCAACAGCCAGCAGCGGAGGGTGTGGAGGACGACATCCTGCAGCAAAGCTCTGCAGCCGGCGATGGAGGAAGAAGAGGACCATGTGAGCAGAGTAGCTGCGGCACAGGAGAAGGGCCAGGAAGGAGGACCGGGGAGGAGCACACTGTAGCAGCGACAGACACTGGAAATCAGAGAAGACTTCAGGGTCAGACTCCTTCCCGGCCATCCTCCTGTGCTGCTCCTGCTCCGCTCACATGGTCCTCTTCTCCCGCCACCATTGGCTGCTGTCATCCTCTCCTTCCGCCAAAGGCTACTGACCTTCGCCGCAGGCTGTAATTTTTCACTCGCTCCACCAATGGCTGCTGTCCTTTGCTACAGGCTGCCATTCTCCCTTTCCTCCGCCACAGGCTGCTATCTTCTCTTCTACTGCCCTGCTCCTGCCATTCTTTATCCTGTTCTCACGCCGCCGCCCCGGAGAAAGTGGGGTGATTGAGGAGGACCACCAAGCCAGCAGAGAAGGATGGAAAACCTGGCACCTGATTCCCTGGGCCAGGTCCGGGTAATTTCTTGGTATCTTAAATATGGCCGGGTAATTTCTTGGCACCCTGTACATCCCTAATCTCAACATCTATAATTGACACAAATATTGATGCAATTAATTATCTTTCAATAGTTTTTCTATATTGGAGTAGTAAATGATGCTAGATACATAATTTGCATTACCAGAGAAGTAATTTACAAGGCATTACGCATACCGTCTCCATTTTTCACAAATTATGTATGACCTATTTTCAGTGACATCTCATTTAATGAAGATAAAGCAGCAATACTATATTCCCCCTTTTTTCCCTTCTTTTAATATGTAAAGCATGTGACAATGTATAATTCTACATTTTTACCTAAACTTGCAATCGTTTGATGCTCCTGTTATAAATCTGTAAAAATCCTGATTATGGGCCTCATGCAGTAAGCGTTGATAAGGGAAATATGGCCATGTTATAGCCAAAATTGGGTTTGAGATTCAGTAAGCGCCGATAAGTGCTTCATATCGCCAGGTTTCGGAGCCGATAATTTGGTTATGGCCAGTCGCCTGCCGATAAGCCTGTTTTCGACACTGATCGCCACTTTTTTAAATCGGCTGGATTCAACAAAAAAAAACAGCTTATCGGGGCTGATCGGCACTACGAAATTGAGATGTTATGGCCGATTTCTCCCGCCAACTAAAGTTGGCATTTTGGACGGGAGAACGATCGCTAAGGCTGCCGGAACGGCACTTAGAAAAAAAACATCTTCTGTACATCAATGGAAGTCAATGGAGCGGGGACGTATAACAGTATAGTACTGTTTACGTTTCATTGCTCACAATACAAGGGGGATTTGCATTACAGTGTGGGGGCATTCCCTGCATTGTGTCACAGCTGACGTGTCTTATTTGCATAACATTCGACTTTTACATGTTTTCAGCATTTGCGGGTCACATTACTCATCATGTGATGATGTGGCAAGGGAAAATACTATACTACACTCTTAAAGGAGAACCTCACATCATATCACACATTTTACTCAACTCAGCGACAATTATTTACATGATGTCACACATGTC
The DNA here is from genome assembly GCF_040206685.1 of Ascaphus truei. NCBI lineage: Eukaryota > Metazoa > Chordata > Amphibia > Anura > Ascaphidae > Ascaphus > Ascaphus truei. Next base: position 302,728,069 of record NC_134484.1, on the reverse strand, counting down.
ACACATGTCACACATACACAGTATATTCATCTTCCTTTACATTACACAATGCTTGTAATGTGACACGCATCTTTAAACGTTCATGTACATCTGTATTCTCATGTTTACATATACTTTTGGGTCCTCCCTATTTTCATGACGTCACTTATTGGACGCTCAATCACATTGCATGTTTACATTGTAACCGTTGCATTACAAGCACTTCAACCTAACTTATACACACATGTACAGTAATTCATCATTGGGACACCTTGTAAACTCATTCTATACCAACTATCCTCCTTACACAAATGCATGCATATGCACACGACTATTCATTGTTGCCAACATGTCACAATAACATGGATAATTACACATGTTACACAAAACTTTTCCCACGTCAATCTCAGCCTTTTTGTCTCATTACATGACTGACTCTTGCGTTCACAAGTGTTACATGCATTGCACATGCAACTATTTATTTGCAAGCAATCTTTGTACAAAGCTTCACGTCACATCATTGCCAAATATCATCATTCCCTGCAGAATACACACAACAAATACTTAGAACAACAAGTGCACACAGCTTGCCACAGAAGTACTTTATTATGTTAATGTAACACCTTGCATTTTACTATGTCACCTGACATCATCACATACCTATTTAAAGGACGCACATTACCTGCTCATTCACAGCTACTCATTTCAAAATGTTGCGAATGTTTAGGAGACGCAGGAACATTCTTTTCTATGACATGCTTGATGATCAAGAGAATCATATAGGGCAAGGTAGGGACACACCGAGGGACAGTGACAGTGACGCGGATACGACAGGGACAGGGAGAGGGACAGGCCGAGGGACAGGTAGAGGGACAGGAGATCAGAGGAGAAGACAGAGGAGACAACTTGTGCCTCGTCCGCGTCTGTACAGGGAGAGAACCCTGTTAGATGGGATGAGTGAGGAGGAGATTGTAAGTCGCTATCGTTTGAGTTCAGCAGCAATCTTAGCTCTTTATGAGGAGATAAGGGGGGATTTAGATTTTTTCACAGCCAGAGGTCGTGCAGTCCCTGGGCTTGTTAAAATGCTGTGCTCATTACATTATCTTGCTTCCGCGTCATACCAGACAACTGTGGGCATAGTGGGCGGGGTCTCGCAATCTACATTCTCGCGGGCCTTGACCCAGTTTCTCTATGCACTCAATAGACGCGCTAGGAATTATATTCATTTTCCTACAGAGGCAACAGAGTGGCTGGAAGTCAGGACTGGCTTTTATAATATAGCAGGGATACCATCTGTGCTGGGTGCAATCGATTGCACACATGTTGCTTTGATTGCACCTAGTCAGAGTGAGCATGTGTACCGCAATCGGAAGCACTACCATTCACTCAATGTACAGGTGGTATGTGATGCCACGATGAGGATAATGCATGTGGTACCCAAGTTCACTGGTTCCAGTCACGATTCCTCTATCCTGAGGAACTCTTCAGTCTTCCATGCGTTCGAAGAGGGACATTTTGAACCTGGTTGGCTGCTGGGTGAGTACATATTTACATGTTCTAACACAAAACACATGTTGATTTAGGAATGTTGGCATTGTACAATTTGATCACTAATGTCAGCTTATGTGTGCTCCATTCATTATAGGTGACTCAGGATACGGAATTAGGCCGTGGCTCTTGACTCCGGTGCTAAACCCTCAAACTGAAGCAGAGGACAGGTACAATGCAGCCCATATATCTACAAGATCTGTTATAGAGAGGACATTTGGCCTACTCAAGACCAGGTTTAGGTGTCTGGACAGAACTGGTGGGGCTCTTCTATACAAGCCTCAAAAAGTGTCTGATATTATCCTTGCCTGTTGCATTTTGCACAATGTTGCACTCAGGCACAATGTACAGTCAGACCTAGCTGAGGCTTTGGTAGACGAGCATCCCACCCATGTAGCTGCTGAAAATGAACAAACAGCCAGTGGTGGCCAGACACGACAGAATCTCATCAATTCATTTTTTTCTTGTAAGTACAAACTCATATGTTCCTAGTACTACTTTTATAGTTTAATTATGTTATATTAACAATAATGTTTCTTTATATAACCTTCTGTTAGGACACAGATGAATATGGGTTGCACACCTTTCTTTTCTCTGCTGTGTGCACAAAGGGATGTGGCACCGGTATGTTATTGTTGCACAGGTTATATAATCCCTCTTCAATTGTACTTTAGTTGTGTGTATGTGAATACAACTTGGGTAACAAAGCAATAATATTGTAGCATTGTGTTATTCCTTATGCTAAGACAAAACACATATTATGCCCATAATCATTCATGCTTCTAGTATGCTTACATACAATGTTATTGGTGCAGTGTAACATGTACATCCATATGATGTGTACACCAGGCTGATTTACATTTTGAATGTCATGAAATATACATGGTGTTGTACATTTAACACCAAATACACACTTTGCTGTGTTGTTTACGGTACTGAAGATGGCATGTCAATGTTTGCAATTTATATATTGTTCCTTTGCATTATAGGTATATCTCCAGTATGACTGATCATGGTATGTATATTTGCTGACATCTCTCATAAGATGTGGCTACCTCAATCTTCCTATAATTATTGGAACTAAAAACCCAACATATTGGTTTAAACACAAATGTTACATATATGTACTTTCTGTATCATGTATATGCATTTAGCTACTCTTGAGCTTTCATGTGCATTGTATTACAAAATGATTACTCACATTTCATCACATTTTATGTAGGTTTCCTTATAATTTCCATTAATGTAATATAGAGGTGGTTGGAGAAAAGGGGATAACTGTACTTATTTGTTTACTTACGGGAGCACATTCATCACTAGCATAGACACACTTTTTAAGACAACTGTTTGTGTCTCTATCAATTGGTGTAGGATCCATGTATAACACCGACAAATGATAACACCAGCTTTATTATGGTAGCTTATATCATCATATTGACTATACTATGTATTTCTAAACGATTAATAAACACAGTAAACTATAGTTAGTTAGGTTAATGAAATATACACAGAAACGTACTTCATAACATGATGGTGATGTCATATTCAGAACATCATGCATTGGAGGGGACCATAACATCTGGCCAGTAACATTATTTGCTACAGTCCCAAACCATTTTATCTACATACCCATGTAACAAGAGATTTTAAAAATAAATGGCTACTTGGTTGTAAGTGTCCTTTACATTGGGAGAAGGAGTGGCTCACTGAGTAAAGACACACACTGGCACTGAGATTTTGAAGCAGGGGAGTCTGGTTCAATTCCCGGTGTGGGCTCCTTGTGACCTTGGCCAAGTCACTTTATCTCCCTGTGCCTCATGCGGCAAAAAACATTTGTACGTTCCACGGGCCAGGGACCTCAGGCTGAAACATGTGTCTGTAAATCGCTGCGTACAACTAGCAGCCCTATACATGAACATGCTCATATTATTATTATTATTGTTACATAGTTTCGACAGTCATACGTTCCATTACATATTAGAATACACAAATGTGTTAGCAGAGTGGGAATGGTTGTTATATATAAAACACACCATGTCATAAAATGTTAGTAGTCATTAAAGAACACTCAATAAAAATTCATGAGGCACTCTTTTGCAACATCATTATGTTAATTAAGTGCTTATGCAATATAGGCATAAGGGTATCACATTTTTAATTGTTTGTTAATAAGCGCTGCAAGCAATATAAAATTAGTTCCATATGTAGTATAGTAGTCGGTGGCTCCTCCTCACAATCATCTCATATAAAGGTAGACTCTTCTGAAATCATACATTGATCCGATTGTATCTTCCCCGACATCTCTGAAATACAGCAAACACATGATGGTCAAAGATGGCACCTTACTAGATATGCATCCGTGACAACGCGTTACGCAGCTCTATATGATTGTGTAGATACACACGTCACTCACTTATATGTTAGAAGTAAAACTGTTCATCAGTATGTAATGTTTCTTTAAATTTGTAGCAGGCATAACTATGTATAAGAAGTGAACGTTGCCTGTATACTGAAAGATGTGCGCGCACATCTTTGTGTGCGCACGCACTTCACGCTTGGCTCCACTAACTGTTAGCGCATGCGCAAAACAAAGCGTACGTTGTGCGTTCAATACATGTTGAAAATACCAGTAAACATAACATCTTTATTTCAAATACAATGAAGACGAAACTACATTCGTTCTAAACGAGTACATCTGTATTCTTTTTAAACAGACGTGTTTGGACAGAAAGGACGGCCGATAACACAATGCGCAAATGCAATACGTGTGACGTCATGTTAAACCACCGTGAAACGCACGCTAACACTCCTCCCACTCAATTAACATTCGGCTAACGCCCAGTTGACGCCTACAAACACTGAGCCGCACACATGACACACTGCAGTTACCGTTACTATAACAAAACATGACAGCCAATAGGCTTTGAGGCGCGCACGTCGCTTGGGGGCGGGACTTACATCACTAATCCTTTTTAAGGACGCCTTGGCCCATGACAAGGGTCCCACGTCATACGTGGTGGACCCGGTTTTCAATGTTGTAGATGTTGCATGATAACAAAACAGGTATGTGTTAGAGTAATGGTAAAATGTTGCTAATATGTTTAAAGGGATAGGAAAGTACGTATATTTATTCCGTCAGCAATGTGTACTACTCTTTCAGGTCCTACTATATTGTATTAGGAAACAATTTGTTTGTGATCGCTACATGTTATGCAGTCTGCAATGTTACGCTGTATCCACGCATTGAAAGTGAAAATGGTGGTTACAAAAAAAAAAAAAATTTAAACGCAGAGTCAACGCATAACGATTGTTATATTTACCATTCTTCTAGAATTAACTCTTCGCCTGGCTGCAACTGGTCGCTCCAGAAATGCAAGCCATTTTCATCCACGCTTAACCCAACCGCTGAATCCAGTATGGCACATATCTCCTCCAGGATGCGCTCATAGGAATCGCCACTGCTTTCTTCAAATAATTGGTCGGGAGGTAGGTTCATTTCTTCCGGTTCCCATTCCAATGCAATTTCAGCTGAAAGGCTTGGTACATAATCATAGTACTTTTGTTCTTGTACAATGTGGGTTTCAGGAATGGAGGCTGCAGATATTGCAGCACGTATCGATTCAAACGGATCAGTAGTAGCGGATACATTGCTATTGCCATTAGGAATAAATATGCCTTTCACGACAATATAAGTGCCGTCTTTCAGGATAAATTGTTTTTCCGGGGCAATCTTCCAGAAACCATAGGTGTGTTGTAGCTTATCCTGGTCACGTTCAAAAAAGTCATTACTTGATAAAGTGAATCTTATTGAGGAATTAAAATTCCGTGCATGCTTACGGTCTTGGTAATAAGGATATTTTGCTCGAATGAAATCATCGATTTGGCGTGTGCTTGCTTTCTGTCCGCGACTGTTCAAGATGGCTTCACAGATCATGTACTTATACCCTAAAAGGGGATTAATATTGTTAACGAATTCATCAGCCATGTCTGAGTAGCACAAAAGCTGTGTGCAGGTCTGTGTTATTTGCTCATCAAAATGAATGTGCTGAATGGCTAACAAACTCCTGTTTTTCCTTGTCAAGGTCAACAAAAGTAACTACTTTGACTCCTTATTTCAAACGCCAATTGGATTTGGTTGTCTAATTGGGTTAACAGTTGTGGTTCGTGATATGGGACTGTGGGAGAAACATTTCTCCTTCTTTTATCTCGTTTGTGAAAAACATCCCTAGACTGTGAATGCGTTCACATAGTGTTTTTTTGAAAACTAACAAAGACCAGTGTGTGAAAATATTTCTTAGCCAGGCATATCAGTAAAAACACACCTGCAAAAAGAAATGTTTTTTCCCCGCTTACATTTCTGTGTGTATGTGAAAGTCTGGTTAACTCCCTGTCTGCATGAGTTTAAATACGTGTGTATATATATATATATATATATATATATATAAATATATCTCTTATAAAAATATATATATATTTATATATAATATTTTATTTTTTTTTATATTGCAGGAGTACACACAACATTGATGGCATTAAGTATACCTTGTATGAAACCTATTTAAATGGTGAGAAACATGATTGAATGAAGTAATAAACATTTGTTTAAGCACAATACTGTTAGAGTCTCATACTTAGGATATTTCTCAAACATTAGGCCTGTATTATTAAAATAGTGTGCTTTCACAAGGAAGCATGAAGTGTATTAGTTTGTGTATACCAGTTTATATAGTACTATATATATATATATATATATATATATATATATATATATATATATATATATACACATATATACATATATATATACACATATATACATATATATATACACATATATACATATATATATACACATATACACATATATATATATACACATATACACATATATACATATATATATACACATATATACATATATATATACACATATATACATATATATATACACATATATACATATATATATATACACATATATACATATATATATATACACACTCACACACTCACACTCACACTCACTCAGTGTGTGTGTGTGTGTGTGTGTGTGTGTGTGTGTATATATATTATTATACATTCTGAGATGTTATAGAAACGAACACACAACTGATTAAAGGACAAAATTACAATGGCCAAGCAAGGCAAAGGTAAGTAATAATTTACACATAATCCTGCTGTACACGTACAAGAAAGATGTTTGCACTTACTTAGGTGTTTTAATAATTGCATGTGACTAATATGCATATGCAATTCTTACATCAATTAACACACCCAAATGCAATGTTTTGCTGCAAAGTCAATGGCAGCTTCTCTAAACTTAGCAACTGGCTCCTGGTGGACCATTACTGAACAGACGATTACAACATAAATATTTATAACACAATTAATTATGAGTGTTAACATTTCCAAAACTTCACGTGTACAAGAACATAGTTGAAAGTTTGGAAACAACACAGTCTTCAGCATACATACAATAGTAATTAGATAATCTGAAGTCAACAAAACAAGGCCAAAGACATATTTTCTGAATTATAACATTTATTTTTTTTGTTCCTTTTGCGAGCGAGTAACAGGCCTGCTTGTTGTCTCTTGAATTTTCCTTTTTCTTTTGCCACCAACTTTAGGCACAACAGAGCCACTTTGAGTGGCCTCTGGCACTTCACGGGCAGGGCTTGTGGCCAGTGACTGTTCACCTACGGGGCTTGTGGCCAGTGACTCACCTACAGGGCTTGTGGCCAGTGACTCACCTACAGGGCTTTTGGGCAGTGATTCACCTACAGGGCTTTTGGGCAGCGATTCACCTACAGGGCTTTTGGGCAGCGATTCACCTACAGGGCTTTTGGGCAGCGACTCACCTACAGGGCTTTTGGGCAGCGATTCACCTACAGGGCTTTTGGGCAGCGACTCACCTACAGGGCTTTTGGGTAGTGACTGTTCACGGACAGGGCTTGTGCCCAGTGACACATGTGAGCAAGTTGGTAGACACTGCACAAGTGATGGTTGGTCTGTTTCATGTGTGTCTTGTTTTGTTTTTGTCGCCTCCTTTGTAGGTGTCTGCTGCTGAATTTGTACAGATGGCAGCGGTAGGATGTCATCAGGAACCTGCACAGCAATGTCTGCTACTTGACCGGTAACATTTGGGCCTGGTGAATGAATATCAGATGAATGTGGTGAAAACTGACCTGCATGAACAGATCCTGGCTGGGAGGTGTTGAATTGTGGTACATTAGTCATTCTCCAGTAATTAGCTTGTGTTTGCTGAACAACTAATGCTTCGAATGAGGTGTTGATTTTTTGCAACTGTTTAGGCACTTCAATGAAGACTCTGTGGAGATGTGCCAATTGTGATACTGTTTCTTCCTGCAGTCCAATCATCCTTTCCAGCACTGTCATCATGTCTGAATGGCGACGATTTTCTGCGTCCACTATTTTTCCCTCTGAAGCTACAATTGCATCGTATGTGGAAGTTGATGGACGATTTGGCGGTACAACAGTTTCTATTGGCACCTCTTCATGGTCACATGATTGTATTTCAGTCTCTTCTGTGGCGTCATCCTCATCATACTCATCATCCTCATCACCATGATGTTCTAAAAAGAAATGTACACATTATTAAATGGCATGTTAATGTATGCTGTGTTACTATGTAATTGTACTGTGTCCTAAGTAACACCTAACATGTTAGCATACGTTTTATAACCTCATTAAAAACTACCTTGACTTACGAATAATGTTTGGACTCAGTATGAAATATGAATGAATGAAAAGTTGCTCTAAACTCAGAAGTCCTACATGATAATTAACATCACTAACACAATACATGTTGCCTTACACTTAATTTTCACTGACACTAAGTAATCCTATTTAAAGAAGATGTGCAAAACAAATAATGCACATGACAACATAACATATAGAAGAGCACATATTATATGGCCAGCAAATGATACACTCACCTTCTAGTAGTGTTGAGCTGGCTGACCCAGGTGAAGACACTTGTTCCATCTCAGGTGACACATGTCCTCCAGGGGCAACTATATATAACAATAACATAAGTTTTACATTTACATGTGTAAATATTGAACAAACACTTATTGTATGTTCTGTATTTATGATTAACTAACAACATCAGTTCCTTAACCGAAAATGTGTGTGAAAGTGAACATAAATAGTTGTAATAACACTGTACATGCCTGTGTACTTAGAATTTTTGAGTTCCCTAACATACAACATACTATGTTTCTGCAGTAATGCGTGAGGATAAATAGATTAAATGAGTACATAAAAATCATATGTTGTGTAGTGATATCAGTATCATAATGTACATAACTATCATGAGATGACCATTCACAATGGTTATCATGAAGGTGGTCATATTGCAAAAAGTGTTCTTTTTGGTAGAGGATATGTGTGGTACATTAATCGAAGATGTGGCACACCTGAATGTGGCTGTGACTCAACAAGACAACACATGCAGTGTGTGATAATGTGTCTTTCATAGTAGTTCAACTATAGATATGAGTGAACTAATGTGTGACGTACGCTTTGATAAGTAATGAGTTGTTGGGGCATTTAGTAGCTAGAGTTAAGCTTTCAAATGAGTGTGATTAACTTCAGTTGTGCTATTCAGGTTGTAAGAAAGGTATTCCCTTCCCCAAAAAGCCTAATCAGCCACACCTTTCAATGACTTGAAACAGGTGCAAATGGTGTGAACTAAGTTGACCGTGAAATGAGGCTGTAATTAGTGTGTGTGCTGAACCCCACCCCCTCTGTTGAAGTGTATGCTGTGATGAGATATTAATTGCAGCTGCTTTAACACAATGGTAGATGAGCTAAGTAGTCATCTGCAGTGTTTAAGTTATGAAAACAATGACATAACATATGATACGTGTGCCTCATTATGCTGTCTGTATATGACATAAAGCAAAAATGGACCTTTTCATAAGCAACTATAGATGTGTTAGTGCCAGTGATGTTTGTAGGCCGTTACATGCAATTTCTTTGATGCATGCTTAAAATAGGCAGTAATGTCATGTTTGTCGGAGTAAAATCAATAAAATACACAATAATATGATACATATTTCTGTTCTGTACCTGTAGCTACTAATAATTTCTCATGAACATGTGTTACACGTGTACTACCCTGTTGTTCCCCATCTTCGCCCACCATCAATTGCTTCCACTGCAGCTATGCATTTTGGGAATTCACATGTAAATGAGCACGCAATGGCACGTGCTATATTAGTTACTGCTTTTAGTAGGACTACTACATATATGTCTATTTTGAGATATATATATACAGAATCAGACATATACATATATAGATGCAGGTATGCTTATATTGTGAAGACAGTATAAAAAGCAGTGTAAATATGCAAAATAACTGTAAGCAACGACACGCCTAGTACAGTAATATTTATCACCTGCTGGAAATTGTGACGGATAAATTCCAATGTCACGGTCACCAGCCAAGCCTTCCACGACGACGGTAAGTAATTTTGGCCGAAGCAGCTCCTCCAATGGAGTCAATATGAGACGTTGTGGTGTGGGCCCACCTCCAGTGCCAGTAGCATGCACGCGTTGGTCTTGTATTTTCTTTTTCAATTTGGACCTAATATCATCAAATCTTTTCCGACAATGATACTTGTCCCTGACACTATTCCCACAGGCATTGACACCAATGACTATTGTGTCCCACATTTCTTTTTTGCTTGCTGCACTTGTCCGCCCTTGAAAAACATATAAAAGATATGAGGTAAATGAATAATAATATAAGCACCAGTTTCCTACACTGCTAGCTGTTCCAAGAGATATCAAACATGCTGTTTTATGTGTAATATGTGCAGCACATGAGCATTCACTACTAAACCTATACATGTAAGCAAGGTTGCATTCATATTGTATGCAGTTCTGGCAAATTGACCGGCTGTGTTTATTTGTCCTTGTAAGGCATGATAAAAAGCTGTGTTTCCACACTAATGAACATAGAAAGATATTGTGTACCCATATTTGCATATGAACAAAACTCAGATGACCTAGGATCACATGTATTTGAATAATAAATGTAAAGTTACACTTACCTACTAAATGTCCATAGAGACTGTCATAGTGCTCCAGAATGCCAGTGACAAGAGCCCTATTTTCCTGGTCATTGAAGCGAGGATTACGTGGCTTCTCCACACGTTTTTTCCGAGCAGGTTTAGGGTCAGAGCTTGGCTGGTGCTGACTGGACTCTCCTTCTTCCAATGGAAGAGCCTCCAAAAGCTGGCCACCAGCAAGCACGCCACCACCAGACACCCCATCAGCAACTGCGCCACCAGCAGCACTCCCAGCACCAGCACTCCCACTCCTAGCACCAGCACTCCCACTCCTAGCACCAGCACTCACACTCACAGCAACAGCACTCCCACTCCCAACAACAGCACTCCCACTCCCAACAACAGCACTCCCACTCCCAGCAACACCACTCGCAGCACCAGCACTCCCACTCCCAACAACAGCACTCCCACTCCCAGCAACACCACTCGGTGCACCAGCAACATCACTCCCCTGAACAGAACGTTCACTCCGACGCGTACTCGCACGAGTAGCACTCCCACTCCCACCAGCATCACTCTTCCCACGCTTTGCGGGCATACTTCCAGCACTCACAAAAAACAGACAAGAAATGTACAGGCAATCACACGACCCACTTCCACATATAAAACAAGACAAAGATGTAAACAAAACAACAAAGGACAAAGCTCACCCAATACACAACAAGTCTCTCAGTCAATATGCAAATCTTCAATCGTCCAGCTCTGTGCGTCTCTCTCTCTCTCTCACTCCCAACAACACAGAGAATGATTAGCAGTACACGTTGCCTTTAAATATGGCGCGCAATCAAAAACATGCTTGTTTCGCCTGATTCAGCAAGATTTGTGATTGTGCAACCTAACAGCACCCCGCCACGCACGCCGATACACCTGTGTGTGATCGGCTCATCATCGTGAGAGTGGGCGGATTTGTTTTCTGGTTGATTTTGAATGTATTCGGCACTTACTGCATACGGAGAGGGAAAAACGCCAATAACATGACTAATCGATAAGCTTGCCGATTTCACATAATCGTCGCTTACTGCATGAGGCCCTATGTGTCTAAAATAATGGCTGCCTTTCAGTTTCAATAAATCCTCGAGACAGTGTAATTTAGCAGATACAATGTATCCTTATGTTACTAAGGTAACACAATCTATTGTTACAGTTTGCAGCTCTACCTGCTGGGAACATTGGCAACACATAATCACAAACCGGAAAGTGTTGTAAAGATCTTGCACTGCTTGGCAGGTGGGATAAAACCTGCTATAGAAATCAAAGGATGTTTTAAAACTCATTAAAAAATTGTATTAAGAGTTGAATAAAAAAATAAAGTCACTTCTCTAATGCTACAGAACAGATTTACCGGTATTTAAAAAAAAATAACATAAGATTTCACATGTTTTGCTGCTTTAAACTCTTAAATTAAAGTCAATAATATTATCTATACTCACTGGCAGACAGCTAAAACTCCATTTGTGAAGATTACCTCGGGCTGTCTCTCAAAACATTCAGATGTAACAGTTCAGGCTAAACAGGAAGAGATCATACCAAAAAGCTACACTGTGGCAAATATGCTGCCCAACTGGGCACCGCTAGTAATGATTCTAAGATGTATGCAATAGAATCAGGAGGAATCAAAGAAAAAAAAGGCAAAAGACAGAAGAAGGCACATGCCTTACACGATATACCAAACATTTAAATACAGCTGACTGCCGTTTTGGCGCCAAAAACGAATGACGTCATCCGTCTATAATAACCAATGAAAAACGCTCATATCGCGCATGCGCCGAACCGACAGGCATAGAAGAAACCCTCACTCCATGGCAACACCAATCAGGGCTCCCAGAGGGCATACACCTCCGCGAACTATGACGAGCCAACCACAATAGAGCAAGGCAACTCCACGCCCCGTCGGCCCACGCACGCATGCGTGCGCTATATTGCCAGGCATAGGAGAAACCTCACTCCACGGCAATACCAATCAGAGCTCTCAGAGGGCAGACACCTCCGTGAACCATGACGAGCCAAACCATAGCAGCGCAAGGCAACTCCCCGCCCCGTCGGCCCGCGCATGCGCGAATGAACGAGGCTAGGACTGAAACTCAGTTCCCCTCCGTCCCCATAATATTAAATATATAATACCACGAGCTCACATACCAATAGCATGCGTGCGCATCCAAATAGTGCATAAAGCAGTAGCTGAAACCACGCACGAAATGCCAAGCATTTGTAGCCCAAAAAAGGGATATATATATATAAAGAGACTGAGAAAGAACTGATATGGGCAGTCAGTAACATTACAACAACATATATGTGACAATAAAGAAAGTTACCCAATAATGAAAAATATGATTAAAAGGTATGTTCATATACCAATGTAAAAACAAATGTACAACCCTCTGGAGGATATAGAGGTCATAATCATAGCTACTAAATAATCTTTGACAGATGTGCAGATTATGTCCAGCAAAAATATAATAATAATGATAGCTACAAAATATACTATTAAATATTCCAAAGATAAATGCAGTATAGCAATAAGCGTCGGACTCCTGTAGTCAACCGTTTAACAGAATGAATCCTATATCCCATCATATCCTGACAGTTTTACTCACAGATATGACATCATAATGAATAAATATATGAGTGAAGATAAATTAATAATTAAGGCCTCAGTGTGTCAGATTGAGACACACAAAGGGTTCAATACAGGACTTGATGCTTGGATATATATAGTTCAAATATATTTAACAGTAATACATTCCATACACCATAAATGATACAATAAGAGCATTTGTTGACATTCCCATCTTTAACTGTTACAGAAAATAAACAATAAACTCAGATATCATATAAAGTGTATTATTTACACATATATCATGTTTTTATAGTTCAAGTATAGTTAAAGGATCAGAGGGGGATGGAATGGCCCAGAGGGGTCATAGGGTGTGCACCTTGCACTATACCAATTGTGAAAGGAGGGAAAACTAAATGGTATAACCTGTGTAGTGTAGGAACAAAAACTGCAATAAAGTGTGGAGGTGGTGCTGGCAGGGAAGGGGTTAATATTGAACAGAAGGATAAAGAGAAGTTCCCTATATGCCGCACAAGAAAACACCTGTACCTGTATTAAAACTTACTATTTATTAATAAACACTTAAAATATATTTATTGCAGCAGTAGTGTAAACCAAAAAATTAAAAAGTAAATTAAAAACGGAGAGGTTAGCTGTGTGCCTAATTCAGACTAACAATGTAGATAAACCACACTCATTTTGAATCTATACATCATTTTAGGTTACATCCCTTAACATTTGGAAGTAGTGTTCTAAGGACATTAAAATTGTAACAGAACCACTACCACTTCTAGTATAATTATATAGTTGTGGGACACTCATACTTACAATAGTGGTTTTATCTACATTGTTAGTCTGAATTAGGCATACAGCTAACCTCTCCGTTTTTAATTTACTTTTTAATTTTTTGGTTTACACTACTGCTGCAATAAATATATTTTAAGTGTTTATTAATAAATAGTAAGTTTTAATACAGGTACAGGTGTTTTCTTGTGCGGCATATAGGGAACTTCTCTTTATCCTTCTGTTCAATAGTTAAAGGATCAAACTCATTTGAGAAATCCATTTTATAAGTGATTCTTATCATTTAACTTATATAATCTCAAATAATGACAATAATGCATGTCTCATATTGAATTAATAATGAGATTAATAAGTCCCTACAGGTGTCAAAGTCAAAAGGTTTCACAGGGCAATTTACAGTCCACTGAGAGAGGAGATTCATGTCAAAAAATGATTGATATTCCACTCTATATTGATCCCATCTGGAAATCACTTATAAAATGGATTTCTCAAATGAGTTTGATCCTTTAACTATACTTGAACTATAAAAACATGACATATGTATAAATAATACACTTTATATGATATCTGAGTTTATTGTTTATTTTCTGTAACAGTTAAAGATGGGAATGTCAACAAATGCTCTTATTGTATCATTTATGGTGTATGGAATGTATTACTGTTAAATATATTTGAACTATATATATCCAAGCATCAAGTCCTGTATTGAACCCTTGGTGTGTCTCAATCTGACACACTGAGGCCTTAATTATTAATTTATCTTCACTCATATATTTATTCATTATGATGTCATATCTGTGATTATATGAGTAAAACTGTCAGGATATGATTGGATATAGGATTCATTCTGTTAAACGGTTGACTACAGGAGTCCGACGCTTATTGCTATACTGCATTTATCTATGGAATATTTAATAGTATATTTTGTAGCTATCATTATTATTATATTTTTGCTGGACATAATCTGCACATCTGTCAAAGATTATTTAGTAGCTATGATTATGACCTCTATATCCTCCAGAGGGTTGCTTGGCATTTCGTGCGTGGTTTCAGCTACTGCTTTATGCACTATTTGGATGCGCACGCATGCTATTGGTATTATATATTTAATATTATGGGGACGGAGGGGAACTGAGTTTCAGTCCTAGCCTCGTTCATTCGCGCATGCGCGGGCCGACGGGGCGGGGAGTTGCCTTGCGCTGCTATGGTTTGGCTCGTCATGGTTCACGGAGGTGTCTGCCCTCTGAGAGCTCTGATTGGTATTGCCGTGGAGTGAGGTTTCTCCTATGCCTGGCGGGATAGCGCACGCATGCGTGCGTGGGCCGACGGGGCGTGGAGTTGCCTTGCTCTATTGTGGTTGGCTCGTCATAGTTCGCGGAGGTGTATGCGCTCTGGGAGCCCTGATTGGTGTTGCCATGGAGTGAGGGTTTCTTCTATGCCTGTCGGTTCGGCGCATACGCAATATGAGCGTTTTTCATTGGTTATTTTAGACGGATGACGTCTTTCGTTTTTGGCGCAAAAACGGCAGTCAGCTGTATTTAAATGTTTGGTATATCATGTAAGGCACTTCTTGATAAAGTGCATAACCTGCAAGAAACGCGTAGAAGGTTTGCAGCCCTCTATTTTATGGCTTCTCATTAAAGGATTTTATTTTGCCAGACCTGCTATCCTCATTTATTGCTGTGCGCTGCACACACTTCGCATTTTGGATTTCTCTACCTGGATACAGCGGCACGCTCTGGAAGGGAGCCACTGGGGGATATAAGTATCGTGAGTACGTTTACCTTGGGCCAACCCAATGAGGTCAGGGGAGGATGTCTCTGGGCAACCTACCCCCACCTTCAGGGTATCTTTAGAGCCCCCTTATAGGTTTAGTACTGTGATTATCTGATTAGTCATTACCCAGTATGTGCTCTCTTTTATTTAATGTATACGGACCTCAGCACTTTTGAGCACCATTTTTCACCAACTCTATTCCTACAGAAGCATCTGATTGGGAGTGATTTTTATTTAAACTTTTTTTTTTTTTTTTTTAAAGCTTCTGGACACTAGAGTTAAAGCTGCAGTTCATGCAATATCCTGCATGTGTGTTTTTTTTTAAATAAATCAGTTCTGTAGTAAGAAAAAATACTTTTAGCATTTTCTGTTTTAAAAACAACAACTTTGAAAGACCAATTTTCTTGTATTCTATTTTAACAAGCATGCTTGTTCCTATAGCAACGATTTACATTCCCCATATTTAAAGATGTCGCCAAACTTTGCCAATCAATAGACGGAGAACGAATTGACCGGCAGCTATGCAGTCTTTTAGGTAAGTAGAAATTGCACAACTGAAACTATTGAAGTAAAAAAAAAAAACTAAAAAAAAAAAAAAAACGGGAGCCTGAACTGCAGCTTTAAGGCAAATAAAGTGATCTTTCCCCATCCCCCTTATACTTTGAACCTGTGCTCCAATGCCTTAAGGATACTCTTGAGACACTTTTTCCATTAAGCAAAATGAACAGTGCTTTTCAATTAAGAAGTCAATGGCTTTAGCAGATAAAACACAATCTCAAAAACATTCCCATCCAGTTCATTATGTGAATTGAGTTTGCATCTGTATACAGGACCAAAATAGATATGCAGATGAATCTGCTGACTAAAGGAATCAATTGTGAGAAAGGGGTAATTCCATAAATGCTTCTTCAGATACAATTTATAAAAAACTAGCTGATCTACCCGGCGTTGCCCGGGATGTAATTTTCCCGCTCGCCCGTTGTCTCCGCTCCCCCTCTCATTCTCCCCATTCACCGTATTGCGGTGGTAGTAAGTACAGTAGAACTGTATTTATTTTATTACTGGTATGCTACTGTAGTTAATGTGTTTAATAATGGGCCAAATAATCTATTATCCATATCTGGATAATAGTTATTTGGCCCATTAATGTAATGTACTGTACAGTATGTGTATTTGGTGGTACGGGGGGGTGATTTATTTAAATGTACTGTACTGTGTAGGCCATGTTTTAGGTTTTTGACACACAGGGTTGGCACCTGTGCCTTAACCCCTTCATTGCCTTAGCGGGCATTGCTAAGGTAATGAAGTTGCTTACATTTTTAATTTTTATTAATTGTGTGCGTGAGCAGGGGGTCTCCTGAGCTGAACAAAGTTTATTTCAGCCTTGGAGACCCCATACTTCCTGAGATACAGGCCCCGTTATGGGGTGCCCGTATCCCTCTAGTCCCGCGGTCACGTGACCCACAATTTTAACATGGCGGGGATACTGGCACCCCATAACTGGGCCTGTAACTCGGGAAGTAGGGAGTCTCCAAGGCTGAAATAAACTTTTTTCAGCTCAGGAGACCCCCTGCTCACGCACACTATGAATAAAAATAAAATGTAAGCAGCTTCATTACCTTAGTAGCTACCCACTAAGGTAATGATGTTTTATTTGGAAGGGGGGGGTGGGGTTTGATACTAGTGTGGGGGAGCAGGGGGTCTTCCGAGCGAAACAAAGTTTATTTCAGCCTTGGAGACCCCCTACTTCCCGAGTTACAGGCCCAAATACGGGGTGCCCGTATCCCTCTAGTCCCGCGGTCACGCGACACACAGG